>NW_007259569.1:505126-505967 GCF_000164805.1 Carlito syrichta | reverse complement strand
CCAATCCTACTGAAAGTATTCCAGGCAATTGAGAAAGATGGAATTTTCCCCAAATCATTTTACAAAGCTAACATCACACTGATACCCAAACTGGGTACAGATCCAACAAAAAAACAGAACTACAGGTCAATATCCCTTATGAACGTAGATACAAAAATCCTCAACAAGATTCTAGCAAATTGGATCCAAAAACACGTCTCAAAAACCATCCACCATGACCAAGTAGGCTTCACCCCCAGGATGCAGGGTTGGGTCAACATTTGCAAGACTAATGAATGTCATTAAATACATCAACAGATGTAAAAACAAGAACCTCATGATTATCTCATTAGATGCAGAAAAAAATTGTTGATAAAATCCAGCATCCCTTCTTGATAAAAAAACCTTCAAACACCTAGGTATAGAAGGAACATACCTCAAAATAGTAAGTGACATCTATAATAAACCCACAGTTATATTGCTAAATGGACAGAAACTAGAAACATTTCCCCTGAAAACTGGAACAAGACAAAGCTGCCCACTCTCACCCTTTTTGTTCAATATTGTGTTGGAAGTCCTAGTTTAGGCAATTAGACAAGAGAAGGAAATTAGGGGTATCCAAATAGGGAAAGAGTTATCCCTCTTTGCTGATGATATGATCCCATACCTTGAAAATCCAAGAGAATCTGTCAAAAACCTGCTTGCACTGATAAAGGACTTTGGCAAAGTCTCAGGTACAAAATAAACATGCAAAAGATAGTTGCATTCCTATAAACCAAAAACAAGCAGGCAGAGACCCAAATAAAAAGCACAATCCCATTCACAATAGCCACAGAAAAAATGAAATACCTTGGCATCTTCC
>NW_007259569.1:433405-504225 GCF_000164805.1 Carlito syrichta | reverse complement strand
AAAGCTACAGTAATCAAAACAGCCTGGTATTGGTACAAGAACAGGCACATAGACCAATGGAACAGGATAGAGATTCCAGAAACAAAGCCTCAATTCTTCAACCAACTCATCTTTGACAAAGCCTCCAACAACAGCCACTGGGGAGAGGAGAAACTATTCTGTAAATTATGCTGGGAAAACTGGCTGACCACATGCAGAAGATTGAAATAGGACCCCTACCTATCACCACGCACAAAAATTAACTCTAAATGGATCAAAGACCTAAATGTAAAACCTCAAACTACAAGAATTTTAGAAAATGCAGGAGACACCCCTATGGAAGTTGGAACTGGCAACCAATTCCTACTCAGAACCCTGAAGGCAATACCTTAAGAAATAAGATAGGCAAGTGGGATCACATCAAACTAACGAGCTTCTGCAAAGCAAAAGAAACCATCAAGAGAGCAGGGGGACAGTCCAAAGAATGGGAGAAAATATTTGCCAACTGTATATCTGACAAAGGCCTAACATCTAGGATCTTATAAAGAACTCAAACGTGCCAAAAGGAAAAAAACAAACAGCCCCTTTAAAAAGTAGGCAAAAGACACGAATATACACGTCTCAGAAGAGGATATACGGAAAGTCAACAGACACATGAATCAGATGAAATACAAATCAAAAGCACATTGAGATACCACCTAACCCCAGTAAGAATGGCCATCATTAATAAAACAAACAACAACAGATGCTGGCGAGGATGTGGAAAAAAAGAAACACTTCTACACTGCTGGTGGGAATGCAAACTAGTGCGACGGCTTTGGAAGACAGTGTGACAATTTCTGAAAGAACCAGAAATTGACCTTCCATATGACCCAGCAATTCCCCTATTGGTAATATACCTGAAGGAACTCAAGTCATTCTACAAGAAAGAAACCTGCACACATATGTTTGTTGCAGCTGTATTCACAATAGCAAAAAGGTGGAACCAACCATGTTGTCCATCGAAGCTGGACTGGATAAAGAAAATGTGGTACATATACACAATGGAATATTATGCAGCCATAAAGAAGGACAAACATGGACCTTGCAGCAATGTGGATGGATTTGGAGTTGATCATACTTGGTGATCTATCACAGAAACAAAGAACAGAGTACCATATGTTCTCACTCATAAGCGGACCTTGAACAATTATAATACTATAAGAAAGCATTTGGCGTTAATGGGAAATTGTCAGGGGAGGTGGGGTGGGATTGGCAGTTGAGGGAAACTGCTAGAGGAGGGAGGGGCATACCTCATCAACAAGGATACCTGCATAATCAATGTTTGTATACCTAACCCTGAATTGTACCCCACATCCTCATAATAAAAAAAATTTACACTCTTTTACTTACTTGGTTGAGAGCACTCCTTTTACATTAATTCAACACAAAGAAACTAGACATGAGCTCTGCTTCATGTCTAAATTTGCATATAGTTATCTATGCATCAAAATTTTGAATTTTGGAACTACAATGGTAATTTAATATTTCATTACAAGAAAGTCTGTATTTTGTTCACCCTTGATCATCTGTTTGAACATGGGAGATGGTAGTATGGATAATTCCAAACTAATTTATATTTGTCTTTGTTCAACTTTAGATTTAGAGAACAGTGTAATTTTTTTTCTTTTTTTTCCCCACACAACAGTCAGTTATTTATTATGTAAAGAGTTTTCCAATATGTACGTTTGTATTTTCTCTTTAACATCACTGGAGAATGGTGTAATTTTCATAGCTGGAAGGGACTTAAAGATCATTTAGTCTATCCTTGACATTTTTTAAAAGAAGGACTCAAGACCCAAAGAGATTAAATGACTAAAACAAAATTTTAATGCTTTCTCAGCTATAACACATTGTCTCTTTATAATTAAAAAAAACTGGTATTATGTATGCAGATAAAGAACTGTCTGTACATAATTGGACAAAGAGCTTACTCAAGAATAATCACCTCTTAGATATATGTCATTCATTTTCACCTACACAGATCCTGGCCCCGCTCCTAATTATGATTAACTGATAGAAAACACAATGGGAGCTCCTACAACGGGAGATTCCTCTTACCATTGCTGCCATGGAATAAGAGGGAAAAAGAGGACTCCGTTTAGCTGCTAAAACAATAGGGAAAGGTACAGGAAATAAGCTCTTTAATTAGAGTATAGAAAAAGGAGAAAACCAATTCTTTCTACAGCCAAATTAATTCATGGCATCCCCACTCTAATTGGAGCCTCAGCTGTATTTTCCAATGATATAATGTATTTACATTATGAGCTAAGTAGTATTGTATGGGGGCAGGTAGAAACCTAATAACCATATTTAACAGTTCCTATAGAAAACTGTGTTAAGTCTCAAATAGTTAACCCACCAAATTTTAAAAATATAACCTAATCATAAATTTAAAATTGCCCCGATATGTCTAACAGATTCAAACATATCTACTAACACTTATATGAGTAAGCAAATAAATATGTAAAAAAAAGAATGAACTAGCTAATGAGTAAGTGAACAAAAAATAAATGCAGGGATATACTTAGCTATGAGAAGAACAAAGAAGAAAACCCTGACAAGTTCAGGAAGAGTCATTTTTTTTTCACTCTCCTGGGAATAACCACAAAAATCTCACTGCCTCTAAATGTTTTCTTGCTCCACTATCCACACCCAAGAAGTTTCATGTCTCTAGAGGCAGATAAGGAACACTACAGAGGACAGGAAAAGGTGACTAGCTAAAGGAACCATCAAATGCTAATTTCATACTAAATCTTGGTTGTCCAAACACATAAAGCAGTAAACACACCGAGTCAGTAGTGATGGCAGGACCTCCAAATGTATTCAGTTGATCAATAATATCCTTGAGATCTTGGGCCATTTGTATCAGCTGAGCATCTATATTTTCCGCTAATTTGTAACTGAAAAGGCAGATTAAAAAAAGGGATTAACAAAAATGTTTTCTTCACTATCTATTGCTATTGACGTACAAAGCTGATACTGCCAATTGAATTTGCCCCAATCCCCCTACCTTCTCAATGAGTCTCAGTTATGACCAATGGCACATTTTCATGGATGCAGTATTCATGACCTTATTATTACCATATTTTTAAAAGATTCCAAAAGTGAAGGCTTTTATCTACCTTGCCATTTTCACCCTCACCTATTTACCCTCTGGCTAATGCTCTGGGGATTTCTCGAGCAAAACTCTTTTTACCTGTCAAAACACTCGCGTAGTACATTTTGATCTAAAAGAGAAGTTATTTAGCATTTAGCAATATTCAATAAACACTGGGACATCTTCAATGATCTGGAATATGTAAATTTTCAAAATAAAACCTTAAATAAATATACTCCACCAGGCAGCAAAAGATGTTTTGAGAAATGAGCTTCACAATAATCAAAGGTAGACAAATCTACTAAGTTCACAACAAACTGATTAATTGCCTAAACTCTCAAGATTTTAACTCAAACTATTTAAACGTGTACACACATACAGACACACACATTTAACCTAGTCAAAAATATGTTTATATGAAAGTGGCCAGAGAATTTTTCAATCTTAATGTGTATAAAGATTGAACTAGATTTATTCGCAACCATCTACTGCCTTTCTGTGCTATAGTACTTGTAGGTTATTGGTTGCCTAGATTGTCAAAGATTCTGGTGAAGATTTTATCACAATATAAATCTGGCTACAAAAAAAGTAACTGGAAAGGAACTAATGTTTTGAGGATTTCTTCAAACTACAGCTAGAATCTATTGATCAAAAATGTAACTGTCTGTTTCAAAAATGATAGAGTGCATAAAAAGTAATTCAAAGAAAAGAAAAATTCACACAGGCTGAAACACAAAAGCAGAAACAGATCTAGGGTTAGTACAGATTGGTTGTACTTACCTCATTTAATGGCCCTACAAAAAAGTTAACTTGCAAGTCTTTTAAAAATAAGCTCAGTCTTAACACATAAAGCCATTAATAATAAGCCTGATTTAGTTTCAATCTATATTATGTAGCATACTCATACAAATTCTCCTAATACTTTATAGATTGGGTGATTACCAAATCTCAGTTCCATAGAAATAGTTACTGTGAGACACTGGTAATGTTTTGACAGAGAGTAAAGATTGACTAGTACATAAAATATATGTACAGGACACTGATAAAATTGCTCCATTTTGAAAGCTATGCAATTTGTCCCCAGATTAACAAATTGTCTTTATAATAACAAATGATTTATCACTAAAGAAATTGCATGAGCATTAGATTTAAAAGAGTCAAAATAAATAGACCATAAATATCCCACAATACTATGACACCACACTCACAAAGTTTGTATTTATAATTTAATAACAAACTTGACAAATAGAAAACTTTACAGTGAGCATGCATAAACTTGAGGTTAATAACAGTGTACAAAATTCTGTAAAATAAAATTGCCAAAATAATTTTTTTCATTTTCAAGCATCCAGAAAAAGTAAAGGAAACTAGTCAAACAAGCTGATAAATGTCAACTACAAAAACCTGTCCTTTTCTACCAATGTTTATTTCCTCGCTTCCAATTCTATTTTTTCCCTCTTTTTTGGAATGCTCTCATAGGAGTCCTGCCCCATTCCTCAATCTTTATTCAGTTACTCACATCTTCTCATGCTCCTCTTCTGCATACTGCAGATAAACAGGCTCATTCTGGTACTTCATAGACTCCTCTAAAGGAATCAGCAGATCTTCTAGTTCCTTCTGCTGGGCCAGGAGAAGATCCAATTCTTCTTCCAATCTGAATAAAACAAGTCAACAGAAAGGCTGATGAAAAAAATTGGAGTGACAAAAAAGTCAATAAACTACAACAAGAAAAACAAAAACAAAAAGATAAGTATTCTTTCAAGCTAGGTGATCTAAGTCTACCTGTTCTGATCCAGTTTCACTTTTTCCACTTTTCCATGTAAGGTAGCAATCTATAAAAAGAAATATGAATATAATAAAATAAATATTTGAATGGATTTAATATTTTAGACCAATATTGATTTTTTCAAATATACTTTAAATATGAAATATTTCCTAAATAAGGATATTTATTACCTAAGAAAAGTATTTTGAAGCAGCTCACTAATATTGGAATAGAAAATTAACTATAAATTACAGGTCTTTTATCTTGTGTTCATCTGCACATACTTGTACAATATAGGTAGATTAATGAGAATATCTTTGTACCTTTTCGCCATTTTCCATCAATATACGGTCCCAAGCATTGATCAGGGTGGCCTGATGAAGAAAGTACTTCTCTTGCTCCTCTAGCTCAAGGCTCCATTTGTTTATAAGACACACCAGTTGACCATATGCCATCACCGGAGTTACTATTGCACTAAAACATAAAAATTATAAGATGATTATATGCTCATACTTTTATAAGTATGATTGAATTTTTAAAATGAATAACATAGGAGGACTCTGAGAAAAAAGATAGCACATGAGGAGTTTATCATACCTGCTCACCAACGAAACAACCACAATTGGTAAAGATGATTAAAAAACAACCATTCAGGGAAACTGTCAGGGGAGGGGGGTGGGATTGGCAGTTAAGGGAAACTGCTAAGGGAGGGAGGGGCATACCTCATCAACCAGGGTACCTACATAATCAGTGTTTGTATACCTAACCCTGAATTGTAACCCACATCTTTATAATAAAAAAACATTCTGGAGGAGGTCGGGAAGATGGCAGCTGAGCCAGTTGGACTATGCGAGTCCCGATGTGAGTGAGTGTATGGAAAATTTTGTATAGGTGCTAGTGAGTGAGTGGGTGTGTGAGTAGCTGACTGAGTGAGGGTTCGGGAGCTAGTGGCCAGGCTCTCCTGGTGCAGCGGCTGATGCCACAGCTGCTGGGCTTGGATCCTAGTGATTTGCAGGATGAAAAACCAAGCATCATTTTCTTTCCTTTTTTTTTATCAACAAAACCCTTCCTGGGAAGAAAATACTGGGAGAGACTGTCTAAGTGGAGGCTCAAGAGCAAGTGGCCAGGCCCCTGGTGCAATAGCTGGTGCTGCAGCTTCTCTGCTTAGTCCCTGGCTCTTCCCAGGTCACAGAAGCTGAGAGCCATTTCGTTTTTGAAAACGGACACAAGTTTTCCTGTGAAAAGCGATGGAGAGAGACTATCACCCCAGGCTCTCCCTCACCATTGGCAGGAGAGACTGCCAACTCCAGGCTTTGCCTCACCACTTGAGCGCCTGGTAGGGCACTGGCAGCAGGGGCTGTGGGGGGAGTCCAGAGGCAAAGTATCACGGAAGAGGACAAGAGAGGCATCCCACCACCATCTTGAAGGTGGGGCAGGAAAGTGCTCCAAACTTGCTCACCATGGAGCAACAGACCTGATCTCTGTGACTGGTGGATCAACTACTCAGGAATTGATCGTGACCCAGAGGGAATATCCTGAAAGCACAAACTTCAGAGGGACCTGACAAGTGCTGAGTTCCAGGTACCCCATCCTCTACCTTATGCAGCTGCAGGGCGGGACAAAGGGTGTGGCCAGAAAAGGATGAGGAAGGATTCCAAAGAGATCAGTGGTGAGTCCAGGGCTGACCCAGAACCCCCTCCTCCCCAGCAATCCTCTGAATGTCAGACCCACATAAGCTGGGTCACAACTGAGAGGGACTACAACTGAGAGGGACAAACCCAGGTGGAGCCTGGACGTCAGTCGCAATAGGAGAACTCCATTCCAGGATAGGCCTCCTCCATTCCAGGATAGAACTCCATTCCAGGGCACCTCCTGCAAGTATATAGCTGGGGAAGAGGCAATCCTGCACCTCCCCACCAGAGGAGATCTCTCTGACCATACAAGAGTGGGAGGGGAGGACTAAAGCCCCACCCACCTCCACTGCCCCACCTCCTTCCCTCCTCCAGACACAGGAGAGAGTGAAAAAGGAGCCTCTGAAGGAGATACCTAATTAGAGGAACAATTACAGAGCCTGCCACAAGAGGGCAGGGTTATTTTTACTTTTCTTTTTCTTTTTTTAAAATTTTTAAAAATTAAAAAAATTCTTTGTTAGCTCATCTATTTTTAAAATATTTTTCCTTTGTGCATGAATGTGTATGTTAGGGTTTGATCTATATCCTCCCCAACCAATTTTTTTTCTTTTCCTGATTCTTCTTTTATTTGTCATTTTTCTGTTTATGGGTGTATATGAATGACTGAGTGTTCATCTTTCAATTTTGTTGTTGTTGTTGGTTTGCTATTGCTCTTTTGTTCTTCTGGGGTTGTTTTATTTTTATGTTTTAGTTTAAGGTATGTGTCAATATATGTGTGAGGGTTTGATCTGAAGTCCATTTTTTTTTCTTTTTTTACCCCCCAGTCTTTCTGTTATTCTCCTCTATTCACTTTGCGCTAGGCATGTGTATGCATGTTTAGTTTTCTTGGTTTTTTTTGTTGTTGTTGTTTATTTTGTTACACATTGTTGCTATTCCAGTTTGTTTTGGGGTGTGTATGTATGTGTGTGTGTGTGTGTGTATGTTCAATACTTTTTTGCATTAGTTTCTGCTTTGCATCTCATATACAGTGGTGGTGGGGAGTGGGTCTCAGGGAACACATACCACAATAAGTGAACATTGTAATTTGCAAGTAGTATCTAAATCTAAATCCTAGCACCCCATCCCCTACTTTATCGAATTTCAAAAACTGCTGGAGGAACGTTTCTACTCTGCTGGTGTGAATATAAACTAGTGCAACCTCTTTGGAAGACAATGTGGCGATTTCTGAAAGAACTAGAAATTGACCTTCTATATGACCTAGCAATTCCCCCATTGGGAATATACCCAGAGGAACTCAAAGCATTCTACAAAAAAGATACCTGCACCAGTATGTTTCTTGCAGCTCTATTCACAATAGCAAAAACATGGAACCAACCATGTTGCCCACTGAAGTTGGACTGGATTTTAAAAATGTGGTACATATACACAATGGAATATTATGCAGCCATAAAGAAGGATAAACATATGGACTTCACAGAAACTTGGATGGACTTAGAGTCGATCATACTCAGTGATCTATCACAGAAACCAAGAATAGAGTACCATACGTTTTTACTCATAAGCGGACCTTGAACAATTATTATAATACTATAAGAAAGGGATTTGTAGTAGTGGGAAACTGTCAGGGGAGGGGGGTTGGATTGGCAGTTGAGGGAAACTGCTAGATGAGGGAGGGGCATACCTTATCAAGAAGGATACCTGCATAATCAGCGTTTGTATAACTAACCCCAAATTGTACTTCACATCTTTGTAGTAATAATAAAAAATAATAAAGACCTACATCTCATTCTAAAAAACAAAAAGAAAAAAACAACCATTCAAAATCTCTTGAAATTACCCTAAGGAAATATAGAATGCAATGATTTGTTAAGAAATCTACTAAATCACAGAAGGAACAGCCAAAGTCTGTGCCACAACCTGCTGCCTCTTTTCCCTTCCATCCCAGGTCAGTATCATGGAAGTTCCTTTCTGGGTGTATGTGGATAAGTGGATAGGACTCTCTCCCCTCAGCTCTTAGTCAAAGTGATCCCTTCATATGTCTGAGGAGTGTCTACATGAGTGGGCATCCCCCATTGGGCAGAACCATGTGAAGCTCCAATTACCCTGCCAAGAAGTTTCAAAAGGGCTGAGTGGCTAGCTGATTTTTGATCCCCTGGCCAACAGAGCCAGACAGTGCTGTGATTCTTCTGCTGGGGCAGTGATATCTGACATGGTGGCTCAGTGGGAAGGTAATCATCAATTCCCTGCTTGGAAGAAGCAGGTAGTGTTCCAATTCTCCACTGTAAGATCAGTGGGATCCAATGACAAACTGAACCTAAATCCCCACCCAGCAACAAGCTTAATGAGGCAGAGTAACGCAGAGCTTGTCACCATTAGGCTTCACCCCTTGCCTCTGGTGTCAGTGGGACCCAGTGGGGAGCCAAATCTTTATACCTACCCAGCATCATTAAGACTGAACAAGGTGATGAAAGTTGGGGCTAGTAAGGACTCCACTGCCTACCACCCCTGGGATCAGCAGGGCTCAGTGGGAAGCTTGACCTACACATCTGCCAGCAAAACCAGGAGTGAAATGAGGCAAGGCAAAGCAAGGTTAGTCAGAACTCTGTCCCCTTCTCTCATGAGCTTTATGTCAGCAGAGTCCAGTAGAAAGATAAGCCTTCATACCAACCCTGCATCAAAAAGGCTGAATGAATTGGTATGAGACAGAACAGTTGACATACTGCTTCCTCCCTCCCCTTGTGTCAGTGGGACACAACAGGAAGCAAAAATTCTTCCCCCCCCCTGCAGCAACTAAGAAGTATGAGTCATTCTTCCATTTCCCCTTGATCTAGGGGGCCCAAGGTTCAGATAGAAGCTGAGTCTACATTCTTACTTAGAGACAATAAAGTGGTGCAATGCAGTGTCTCATTTTCATGAGGAATGAGTCAGTGGGGCTTAAGGGGGAGGGAGCAGAGCTTCTACATCACCCATGTGCATTGAGGCAGTTTGAGTAAGTGCTCCACTTTTGCTGGGGTGATATAGATAAGGTCCAGTGGGAAGCTAAACATACAAATATACCCATCCCTTGAATGACATGTCAATAAAAGGGCTGCTTGGTGAAAAAGAGAAAATGGAAACAGGACCCAAACTCTCCTAACATAATGGGCAAAATGTTCCGGAAATTATAAAAAATTGTCTGTCATATCATTAACCAGAAAAATTGAGAAAAGACAATCAACAGATGCCAACATTGAGCGGTATCAGATGTTAGAATTATCTAAAAAGAATTTTAAAGCAGTCATTTAAAAAGGCTCAAATAAGTAATTTTAAATTTTCTTGAAGCAAATGAAAAAAAAAGAAAAATCTAGCAAAGAAGTAGAAGTTATGATAAAGAACAAATTCAAAATATATAACTGAAAAATAAGATAACTAAAATAATGAGCTCACTTTAAGGGTTTGACAGTATAATGGAGTCAACAGAGGATAGAATCAGAGAACTTGAAGACAGATAAATAGAATTTACAGAACAACAAAGAGCAAATTCCAGAAACAAATTTAAAAAGTTTTATGAACCTGGAGGACAATAATACAATTAGGCAACACCTATATAATAAGAGTTCAGTTGGGCTCAGTGGCTCAGCCTGTAATCCCGCACTTTGGGAGGCTGAGGTGAGTGGATTGCCTGAGCCTGCGGGTTCGAGACCCGCCTGGGCAACATGGCGAGACCTCATCTAGACAATAAATCAAAAAATTAGCTGGGCATGGTAGCATGCGCCTGTAGTTCCAGCTACTTGGAAGGCTGAGGTGGAAGGATCACCGGAGCCTAGCAGGTCAAGGCTGTGGTGGTCGGGAGCGGCCACTGCACTCCAGTCTGAGCAACAGGGTGAGACTCCAACTCAAAAATAATAATAATAATAATAATAAGAGTTCCACAAAAAGAGAAAAGAGAGAATGGGACTGAAAAAGTATTTAAAAATAAAGGTTGAAAGCTCGCCTAATTTGGCAAAAGATATAAACCCACAGATTCAAGAAGTACAACAAACCCTAAACAGAAAAACTTAAAGAAATCCATGCTATGACACATAATTAAACTTCTGAAAGCTAAAGGTAAAAAAATCTTGAAAGCAATCAGAAAGAAAAAAAGCATTACTTAAAAAGGAACACCAGTTTGAACGACAGCAGATTTCTTATGTGAAACCATGGAGGCTAGAAGAAAGTAGTACAACAGTTTTCAAGCACTGAAAGAAAAAATTGAGCCAATGACTTCTATATTTAGTAAAAATGTCCTTCAGAAATGAAGGGAAAATAAAGATATTCTCACACAAAATAAAATCAAGATAATTTGTTGCTAGCAATCCTACTCTTGAAGATTAGTTAAACAGAAAGAAAATGGAAACAGAAAGCTTAGAATATCATATCAAAGAACATGAAAATGGCTAAGGAGAAGGGCAAATTACTCCCCTACTTCTCATGGGTTTCTTAAATCTGATTTAATGGTTGGAGCAAAAATTATAATCCCATGGGTTGTGATGATCAATATACATAGAGAAAGTAGCTGACACAATTATACTTAAAAGACAAGCAAGGTAAAAGAAACTAAGTTGAAGTAAAGTCCTTACACTTTACCCAAAGTTGTAAAATGTCAGTAGAACTATATTGTTGCAGGTTATGTGTATATACTGAAATACCTAAAGCAACCAGTAATAAAACCATACATGATACTATATTTTAAAAACATTGTAAACAGAACAAGATAAAACCCTAAAAATGTTTTCAAACAACCCACAGGAAGGTTAAAAAAAGAAACAAAAGAACAAGAATTAACAGTAACAAACAAATAATAAAATCATAAAATAATAACTTAAGCCCTAACATATCAATAGTTACCTTGAATGTTGAAGTGCTAAATATACCTATTAAAAGACAAAGATTGGCAGAGTGAATAAAAAATGATCCAACAATGTGCTGTCTACAAGAAACTCACTTCAAATATGAAAACACAGGCAGAAAGAAATAAAATGTAAAAAGATGTACCATGCAAGATTAACTTTTCAAAAGAAATAACGATATTAATTTCAGATAAAGTAGACAATAGAGCAAAGAAAATTACCAGTGTCAAAGAGGTACATTACATAACAATAAATGAATCAAGGCTAACAATCCCAAATGTGTAAGCAACCAAACAACAGAGCCTCAAAACACATAAAGCAAAAACTAATGGAGCTAAAGGGAGAAATAGACAAATCCACAATTATAGTTGGGACTTTAAAAAGCCACTCTCCACAACTGAAAGAATTACTAGACAGAAAAAGCAGCAAGAATACAAAATCTGAAATTAAAATGAAGCAATAGAATCTAATTGACATATACAGCACATGCTATCCAATAGCAGAAAACACAATTTTCAAGTGTCCATGAAACTTTCATCAAGACAGACCATAAAACAAACCTGAACAAATATAAAAGATCTGAAATCATACAGAGCATGTTCTCTGACCATAATAAAATCAAACCAGAAATCAATATAGAAAAAAATCTCTAAACACTTGGAAATTAAACACACTTCTAAATAATCCATGAGTCAAAGAGGAATTCACAAAAGAAAATTTGAAAGTAAACAGAGTTGAATGAAATCACAATATAACATAATATGTAGGACACAGGTAAAGCAGTGCTGAATGGGATATTTATAGTACCTACTGCATACATTAGAGAAAAGGAAAGGTCTCAAATCAATAGTCTAAGTTCATATCTCAAAAAACATAGAAAAAGAACAAAATGAACCCTGTGCAACTAGAAGGAAGAAAATAATAGAGCAGATATCAATGAAATTGAAAATAAGAAAAGAAAAAAAAGTTACCAGAAATAAAATAAAATAAAATAAAAATGTTAAACATAGAGCTACAAGCATATGACCCAGTTAATCTACTTAGAGATATACAATCAAGAGAAATAAAAACTTATGTTCAAAAAAAAAAAAGAAAGAAAATAAGAAAAGAACAGAAGATAATGAAACAAAAGCTGGTTCTTTGGAAACAGATAAAAAAACTTGGTAGAAGAAAGACACAAATCACCAATATAAAAAGTAAAGCAGGAATATCCCTACAGCTACTAAGAGGACAATAAGGGAATACTATGAACAACCGTACATATAAATTTAACAACATAGAAAAAATGGAACAATTCCTTGAAAATCACAGACTACTAAAATTCATCAGAGATGAATTAGATAACCTGAATAGTTCTAGAACCATTGAAGAAATTGATTTGTAATATAAAAGCTCCAGTAACAGAAAGATCTAGGCTCAGAAGGTTTCAGTGGAGAGGTCTATCCACATTTAACAAATTAACACCAATTTTACACAATTTCTTCTAGAAAACAGAAGAGAATATTTCTCAGATCATTTTATAGGGCCAGTATTACTTTGATAGCAAAACAAAAGATACGAAAGCAGAAGAAAACTACAGACCAACATCTCTTATGAACTTAGATACAAAAGTCCTCCAACAAAAAACAAGCAAACCAAATTGAAAAATTTATACATGACTAAGAGGGATTTAGTCGACATATGTAAGGTGGCTGAATATCTGGAAAATCAGTCAATGTAATCCACCATTTCATCAAGATAAAGCAAAAAACCTTAAAAGATCATACATATCAGCTGGGCTCGGTGGCTCAGCCTGTAATCCCGCGCCTTGGGAGGCTGAGGTGAGTGGATTGCCTGAGCCCGTGGGTTCGAGACCCGCCTGGGCAGCGAGACCTCATCTCTACAATAAATCAAAAAATCAGCCGGGCGTGGTAGCACATGCCTGTAATTCTGGCTACTCGGAAGGCTGAGGCGGAAGGATCGCCGGAGCCCAGCAGGTCAAGGCTACGGTGGCCGGGAGCGGCCACTGCACTCCAGTATGGGCGACAGAGTGAGTCTCCAACTCAAAAAAAAAAAATCATATCAATTGAGGCCAAAAAAGCATTTGACACAAATCTGTTCAACTGATTTTTGACAAAGGTGTAAAAGCAATTCAGTGGAGGAAGATAGCTTTTCAACAAAGGATGTTGGAAAAATTGGACAGTCACAAAAAAAAAATCTTGACCTAAACCTCGCACCTCATATAAAAATTAACTCCAAAATTAACTCTAAGCTTAAACATATAATGTAAAACTATAAAACTTTTAAAAAATACAGGAGAAAATATTTGGAATCTAGGGCTTGGCAAAGAGTTTTGTAACTGACACTAAAAGCACAATCCATTAAAAGAAAAATTCATAAGTTACACCTTAACAATAAAAAGTTTTTGCTCAGCAAAAACACCCAGTTAAGAGGATGAAAAGACAAGTTACAGAGTTAGAGAATATATTTATCAACCACTTATCTGACAAAGGATTGGTATCTAGAATATATAACAAAGTCTCACAACCAAACAGCAAAACATCAAGTAATCCAAGTAGAAAATGGACCAAAAAAAATATGAATAGACACTTCACCAAAAGGGACACGTTGATAAAAAATAGACATGAAAAAATGTTCAACATCATTAGTCATCAGGAAAATGCAAATTAAAACCATAGTAAGATATCACTTCATATCTATCTAAATAGTGACAACCCCTAATCCTGGCAAGGCTGCAGACAGTCTGGATCACACATTCATTGTTAGTGAATATGCAAAATGGCACAGCCGCTCTGGAAAAGAGCTTGGCAGTTTCTTTAAAAAATAAACACAGCATGCAGCAACTGAACTTCTAGGTATTTATCTCAGAGAAATGAGACTGTATATTCACAAAAACCTATACATAAACATTCATAATAGCTTTATTTATAATGGCCCAAAACTGGAAACAACTCAGATGTCTACCAAAGGTGAATGGCTAAAAAAACCATGGTACACCCACAATACAATGGAATACTACTCAGAAATAAAGAAGAACAAACTATTGTTTGATGCACACAACAGCATGTGGATCTCAAGGAATTACACTGAATGAAAAGAGCAAACCCCAGAGTCACATAAGTATGATTCCATCTGTATAACATTCTTGAAATGTCATGATTCTAGAAATAGAGAACAGATTAATTATTGCCTAGGGTGATGAAAAGGAGAGGTAGGTAGTGGGTGTGGCTATAAAAGGGCAACAGGAGAAATTCTTGTGGTGATGGGAGTATTATGTATCTTGACTATATCAACATTAGTTTCTTGGTTGTGATACTGCACTATAGTATTGCAAGATGTTATCATTAGGGGAACTTATATATATATAAACAACACACAAAATGTTGTAAATTATTTCTTCCAAATACGTGAATCTACCTCAAAATGAAAAGTTTAATTTTAAAAAGTAATAAATACTAGAGAGGAGTATAATATACAGTATGTAAGAAGATAGACTCCAGAGCTTGACTACCTGAATTTTAATCCTGGCTCAACCATTACCAAGTGTGTGAACATGAGCAGATTATAAATTCTCCAGTTTTCTCATTTATAAAATATGAACAAAAACAGTGCCTGCCTCATAGTGTTATTGTGAGGATTAAATGACATAATTCTTTTAAAGCTAGATTGTCATCTTCCTAAACACATAGTAATTGCACAATAAATGGTAGCTATTATTAGTAAGAGTAATAATTGTATTATAATGGCATTCAGAAAGCAAAGATGTGCTGTCTGTTGTTCAACTTCCTAAGCTATAGAAAATCTTCTCTAACTGTTCCTTCAACTCATTTATCTAACTTTCAAATATTATCTAAAGGTATACAAGCAAATTATGCCTTGTACATGATAAATAAAATGAAACAGATTTTCAAATAAATAGACTTACTTAACAGTTGCAGTAAAAGGTACAGTGTTATTCATCCCAGTTGATGTCATTGGATTTAGATTCGGGGTAAAGTCACTGGTGATTGTGGTAGTGGTAGTGGTGGTAATAGTGGTGGTGGTAGTCGTTGAAGTTGTAGCTGGAAAATAAAATGTGTAATATTAGAAGAAAAAAATGAGAAACTTGCTTATGTAAGCTTTGGTCATTCAGGTTAAAAATTATAGAGACATTTTTTAAAATGTGAATTTGAACTCAACACCATTGTAATATGAAATGACATATGGCAGGCCAGGTATCTGAATTAACCTTCCTGCTGAAAACTAAAAATCACAGATAAATCCATTCAAAAAATAAAACTTATAACCTAGCCAGTCCTATACCTATTAAATAAATTGAATCAATCTTCAAAATTCTTTCCATAAAGAAAATTCCAGACCCAGATGCCATCACTGATAGTTTTGCTAAACTTTCAAGGAAAGAATAATTGCAATTTACATCAAAACTCTGTACAGCTATCTTTGTATACTTAAATAATTATATCTGTGTAATTAGTTCCTAGAAATAAAATTTCTAGATTAAAGTGTCATCATGCTCTAAATTTTAACATATCTTGCTAAACTGCCCTGTCTAAACGATTTTGCCAATTTATATCCCTATCAATAGGGGAGCTTGTTTCTTTACATCACAGCCAATACTAGGTATATATTTTTACAAATCTAATAGGCAAAAGTCTCTCAAAGTTTTATCTCAAAGAAGCCTAGACCTCTCTCCTATACGTCTTTTTATATTGTACTCCTACTAGAATGCCTTGCCCTCTATAGATAAAATCCTAAGTACATTTCATGGCCTGGCTCAAATTATTTGTTCCCCATGTTTATTACCCACTTCTCTCCTACTCATAGTTTCCATTTGGTTTTCTGAAATTCTGTAGCACTTTTGGTTTTTACTATACACTAAGCACTTAATGAACAATGCACAGAAAATTATGGCTGGTGGGGACTGGAAAGGGTTTTCTTTTTCATTCTCTGTATTTTCAAATGTACTTACAATTAATAAATGCTGCTTCTGTAACAAGAAAGTTGTTATAAAATATATTATAACATGTACACAGTTGTTTGTTTTATGTTAGCCTTGCTTTTCCAACTAGCAATATTTTTAGGTTAATGGTTACACTAAATAAATATGTAAGTCATGGTGCCTGTCACATGCATTAACTATTCTAAGGGACACTGGTCTACCCCATTCAGTTGAGGGAACAGGCTCAGATACCCATTCTTTATTGCAGGTAACTCTGTCCTTTGCTCCTGATTCATAGTTGATTGGGTCAAGGGTGGGCAACTGAAGAATAAGAAGCTATCCTATATGCTACTAACAGCCTATGTGAGAGTCTGCCAAAAAATCTCTTGCTAAACAAGAATTTCATTTCCAAAAATTTAGCAACATGGAAAAAAAATCTATCTCCAGGTAGAAATAGGGAAATAATCAGACTCTAGGTAGATATTGGGAAATATTTCCAAAAGTATAGAAAGGATCGGAATATAGGCAGAGAGAGTTGAAAGGATTACTGGAGGGACATGAAATAAAAATAAGAGGTCATGAGCAAGTCAAAATTAATAAGGTAAAACAGGAAAGCAGAAAAGAGGTAAGAAACCAATGGGAAGTTTAAAAGAAGAAAAAAGTAGACAAGGGGAAAATAACTGAATTATGTTTATGCAATATTTGATTTAGGAGGTCCTTAAAGCTGCCTTAAGAATAATTCTTAAGTTGCAATTTATTTTGGATAACAGTGCCATGGAAATGACTATATTAAAATTTTACAAGATTACATTTCCCTTTTGGCCACAAGGATCCTTATGATAATTCCCCATTCTTTGTGCTAGCCCCTGTGAAGGTGAAATGGGCACCACAGAGGAATATCTTGTCCAATGACAAAAGTGCCCTAGAGTCAAATGAGTTAGAACACTGGAGAGATCACAGGTTGGATCCTGTGTGGTATTCTTTACAGCCATAAGTCAGCATTTTCTTCATCTGATAATAAAAATCTTATTTAAAAGGAAGTTCTTCCCTAGAAATGCTAAAAATTAATGATACTACCAATAGGGTCACTTTATTGATTAATTTATTTAAACACTAACTACTGCATTTAAGACAGAAATAATTTTTTTAAAGAGTTCTTCTTATGAAGAAGCAAATCTTTACCCAAAGATGATTTTCTAATAAAGTAATCTGTATTTCCTGACATGGACAGAAATCCAAAGATGTGTAACTTATGAGAAAACAACAAATTCAATGAATGTGTACACACACACACACACACACACACACACACACACACACACACACCATTTTCATAAAACAAACAAATTTATGTTTGTATATGTTTAGGAAAAAGGCTGGAATGATAAATACCAAACCGCCCTCTCCAGAGGGAGTAACATATGTATATATGTACATATGTATGCGTGTACTGTTTTTGCAATCAAAAAGCAACTACTATCCATCACCATTACTAAAGAAATAGCTAAATAAGCAAACTAAACACCTACTCAAAGATGTTGAGTGATACCTGCAGGAAATTAATACATGTGAGCAGTCTAAACATAAAAGAATCTCGAGCCGGGGTCGGTGGCTCAGCTTGTAATCCCGCACCATTGGGAGGCTGAGGTGAGTGGATTGCCTGAGCCTACGGGTTCGAGACCCGCCTGGGCAGCGAGACCTCATCTCTACAATAAATCAAAAAATCAACCGGGCGTGGTAGCGCATGCCTGTAATTCCGGCTACTCAGAAGGCTGAGGCGGAAGGATCGCCGGAGTCCAGCAGGTCGAGGCTGCGGTGGCCGGAAGCGGCCACTGCACTCCAGTCTGGGCGACTGAGTGAGACTCCAAATCAAAAAAAAAAAAAAGAATCTTGTGTCTTATTTTTTTATAATGGTATGATTTTAACCCTTTATATATAGTATTTATTTTGTTCTTTGTCTTTTATGCTATTTTTAAAGGCATAAATTAGCTCTGGTATATTTAAATAATAATAATAATATTTCAATTAATACCAAAAGAAGCAATGGACTTGAGAGTGAATGTTCTACCACAGTCTGATTTTGCAAGTTACAACTTTGGTTTAAACCACTTAATACAGCCAATATTATATTATATGTGTAGTAAAAGGGAAGCACAGTTCTATAAATAATACAAAATAACTGCATACAAAATTTTGATTTACAGTTAAATAAATCCCATTTTGATAGTCTTAAAAATCATTATATAAAATAATGAAAATATCCTTTAAATGGTCCTACTGTCCAATTTTCTTATGATGTCCCTGATCAGCAACTGTATATCTTACTTCATGCTGTATATCTTACTTCATGGACATCATCACCTTCTCAGACTATAAAAAGCAAGCTTCTCTTAAAATGTGCTGATTAAGGCTGAGGCGGAAGGATCACCGGAGCCCAGCAGGTCGAGGCTGCGGTGGCTGGGAGCAGCCACTACACTCCAGTCTTGGAGACAGAGTGAGATTCCAACTCAAAAAAAAATGTGCTGATTATACCTAGGGCAGAGAGTAATCCCAAATGGCTATAAATTTGCAGATACAGACACTTGAAAGCTGCTCTGCAAGGTTGTTTTATAAGATGAAGTATCTGAGTAAGTAAATATGCTTGAAGAGAAGGAAAGGTGAGTAGAAGGAAAACACAACCCTGAATTGGAGGTATCAGGTTGAGACACACCTGATGGGGAGGAGGGTAAGTACATAAGATAGTGGTGCATGAAATGGTACAAGAGATAGTCTAATGGCAAGAGTACTCGTTTGTAGGAAGGAATTTGAGGCTTAAATAGATGAGGTGGGTTATGACAGAATCATCAAAGAGCCTGCCAGTTAATATTTCAATGACTCAACCTATGACTGAAAGAATCAGTTTTTTAAAAAATATTTTATGAAAATCACATGCTGCACTTTTTACAAATATGGTAACTTGTAAAGTTCTCATGACACATCCTTCACAACTGTCTTAGATTAGCCAGTAAACAGCTGAAACTCAGAAGTGTTGGTCATGTAAAGGAAGACATTAAAAATGGTATACATCTCTGTCTAGGAATAATTATTTTAAACTTAAAAGGGATTGACCTTTAGTTTAAGCCAGGTTAAACAAAGATTCATTTCAGCCCTAAGTAAACTTTTAAGAGTAAAAACCAATAAGACTTCTTTAAAATTGACTTAAATGATGCAGATGATCCCTAACCACCCAGCTTATGACAGCTATAGGCAATGGGTAACCAAATTTTCTACCACCTACAACCTAATTAGCTCCCAGCAGGCAGAAATAAATTTAAGATAGGTCTAGAGAAATTCCTGTAATCAACTTTAAGAGAGGTTTAACTTTATGTCAGGTCAAAACTTAATTTTTAGTGAAAAAAAATCTTTATCAATCTCAATATCAATTAAATACTGTGATCAATAACAAAAATTCTTAAGTTAAAAGTTGACATAAATTTGATAGCAGTTCTGACTCTAGTGACCTCAAAGAAGCAACATCATTGATTAACTGTCTCATTCTACTCTTTGGCAAGCATCTATATTGGTGTACCTTTTGGATACTCTGATGAGATGATCAAAACTAGCTCTAGAAGCCAAAAGCTACTTACTGCTTGTTATGTAATACATTTCCAATGAGTATCCCAATAATTCTAAAATCTTACAAGATGCAGTAGGAGCTGCTCCACCTGATCCAGGGAATTTTAATCCAAATCCCATTGTTATACCGCCACCAAGTGTTATAGCCGAAGTTGTTGGGGCACCAACTGTAGAGAACAACATAATATTAACTATTACCCATTAAATAAAGAACAGTGAGAAATGTATTAGACTTTTACATCTGAACAGTCCTTTAGAAACTTTTATTAAACTTCAAAAATCCATAGTCAATCCATTTATACGAAACATCCAGAAAAGGTAAATCTATGGAGATAGAAAATAGGTTAGTGGTTATCTATGGGCAAGGGATGGAAATGTTCTAAAAACTAGATATGGTGATGGTTATACAATTTGATAAACTTACCAAAAATCACTGGATTGTTAGCTAAAAATAAATTAATTTATAACATGTAAGTTATAATTCACAAAAGCTAATTAAAAGATACTGTGGCCCAGATATCTTTCCATTTTGTAGGCAAGGTTATCAGCGGCAGGAAGTGGGGGAGGGAAGAGGAAGCCCGTCAAATGTCAGAGATCAAGTCTTTGACTGGATATGGAATTAACTCAATAATTTTAACTCCATACCTCAGACATGGTGATATTCATGAAATCTATTATAGTTGAGAAGGATTGTGTGTGTGTGTGTGTATATGTGTGTGTGTAGTATCTCAGAATCACAGTCATGTATCAAAATTGAAGCCTGCTTGATATCAAAAATATTATTAATGTGGTAACCAACAATTTTACCAATGCCAATTGCATAAGAATACGGAAAAGGTATGCTATACTATCCACGCTAAACTAAGCATGAGCATTTCCTGGCAAGTTTATTCCCAGGAATGAAAACAATCTTGCTCATAGGGCTTTTGGAGGAGGAAAGACCATTTTATAGCCAGGATTACAATACAACAAAGTTTAATGATGAACATCATGGCAACTGTGAAAAAGATGACCTTAAAGCATAGTAAGTTTATAAGAATCTATAAGAAAGAATTGCCTGAAGCATACAGAATTCACCATTTGCTATTACTATACTAATGGGAGACGTGTAACAAAGAAGTTGGGGTTATAAGATAATTAATGCTCCACCTCTCAGCTTAAGCAACTACATAGATGCTCTTCTTCAGGAAAAGAGGTCATGAAACATCACGCAGTGCCAATTAGGACCCCAAAACTACAGCTGGTTGTTTGTCATGTTCCACTTCAACAGGTAAAATGTAAGGACAACAAATCAGGTCTACAAAGAAGAATATACTATAACAAGGCTCCAACATTTATTTCCCATTTCATCTTATTCACGGGTGATAAGGACGACTTCTCTTCAGACATACTTGGCAAAACTCCCACTCTTCTTATTCTTAACAGCTTCAAGATGTTGTTTCAAAATATCATAATATTAACGAATATATGCTTAAAGTTATCATTTTAGGTATAATAGCCATTTTAATAAAATTCACAACTAAAGCTATGACAATTAGGCTTTTAAGCAAAGCCACTATTGATATCAGCAGTTATAGATGGGTTCAAAAATAATGAGAATCTCTCAGATGCAAGAGATCTATAGCTTTTATTGACAAATTGAGTAAAGTGGCCTAACAGGAAATAATAGTATTTTCTTTGAAATGGGTAACTTACATGACAGTTCAATAGCAGCAGTGGAGATGGAATCATCTGATATTGAGGTAAACAGCATGGTTCTTGAACTAGTAATGGTAGCAACAGTAGATGCTGGAGGCAAGCCTTAAAATCAAAGTAACAAGCAGAAAAATATGTCACCAACATTTAAAAAAATAAAGCACCATTATAACAAAGTTCATAGATATGGAGAAATAAAAACAAAGCAAGAAAAAGAAGGTACCCTGAAGTCTAATAAATAAGTGATAGTAAAAGCCTGATTTAAAAAAAAATCATCAGTACTGCTTAGTATAGACTGCTTTCTAGCACCATCATCACAAAGAAATTTTACTTTACTGAAAAAGTCATAAAAGGGGGATCTACTTCAAAATTGTGACATAAGAAGTCCTATGGACCCGTCCTCAGTAAAAACATCCATAGCCAGCAAAAAAATTTTTTTAAAAAACTGAAAATATTTGGAAATTGTCCTAAGAACATAAAGCAAATAAAGTAACATTCAAAAAAGTCTACTAAAACTCGGTAATCAAACAATGAGAGTCTATGGCATATGTGCCACAAGGCACTCCTTTCCTTCCTCCATCCCCATGTTGACTTTGATAGAAGCTACTCGAGGCAGGAGTGGCCAAGAAGACTTCTCTGCCCCCAGCTTCTAATCAAGGGATACAGTATCTCAATGGGAGGGACAAGTAGCCAGCAATTCTCAGCACCTCCAACAGAGATGAAGGAGTGAAACTCCTGGTGAGTACAGTCAAGACTTCAGGAGCTCCTATCTGCAGCCAGTCCCTACTCATAGGATAAAGACTCTACCCCAGGCACAGCAGGCTGAGAATACTAAGGCCTCTATCATCCTCACCCTGATTGCCTCATCCCAGCTCACTTGCAGGGCTAAGGTCCATGCCTGCAAAGATAAGCAAGACCAGTGGCTACTGCCACTGGCCAGTACCCAAAGCACTAGCTCAAAGATGTTGGCCAGGCCATTCATAAGAACAGAGACCTCCCGAGCTATCCCCGAAAGAATTGACTTTATTTGAGACAGAGTGTAAGGATGTTCAAACCAAAAAAAAAAAAAAAAAAAAAAACTCACTCTGGAAAATGGAGATTTTGGTGGTAAGCAATTAAGAGGAAGCAAGTAGCTTTATGAGAGTAACAATTTAGGCTGTAAGTCAACTAGTTGACCAGTGACAACCAGGGAAAAAGCTGAAAAGAGCCATCTTGAGACCAGAACAATTAAGTACTGATATGTGCTACAACACGGATGAATCCTAAAAACATTATGCTAAATGAGCTGCACTGGATTTTTTTAAATGTGGTACATATACACAATGAAATATTATGAAGCCATAACGAAAGAAAAACATATGGATTTGCAACAACTTGGATGGATTTAGAGTCTATCATATTCAGTGATCTATCACAGAAACAAAGAACTGAGTATCACATATTCTCACTCACAAGCGGACCTTGAACAATTATCTATAAGAAAGGGATTGGCAGTAGAGGGAAATTGCTGGGGGTAAGGAGGATTGGCAGTAGTGAGAAACTGCTGGAGGGGGGCACACGTCATCAACAAGGGTACCTGCATAATGAACATTTGTATATCTAACCCTAAGTTGTACCCCACATTTTAAAAATAAAGTAAATAAAATAAAAAAATAATAAGATATTCCTTCCCTCTTAAAAAAAGAAAGAGGTCAGTAAATGGTGCTGAGGAAACTGGCTGACCACATGCAGAAGATTAAAGCAAGACCCCGACCTATCACCATACACAAAAGTCAACTCAAAATGGCCCAAAGACCTAAACATAAAACCTCAAACTATAAGAATCTTAGAAAATGCAGGAGACACCCTTATGGAAATTGGAACCTGCAACCAATTCCTGATCAAAATCCCAAGTGCCCAGGCCATAAGAGATAAGATAGACAAGTGGAACCTCATCAAACTGACAAGCCTCTGCAAAGTCAAAGAAACCATCAAGAGAGCAAGGAGACAGCCCACAGACTGGGAAAAATATTTGCCAACTGTATGTCTGACAAAGGCTTAACATCAAGGATCTACAAGGAACTCAAACATGCTGAAAGAAAAAAAAAAAAACAGCCCCATTACAAAGTGGGCAAAAGAATATGAATAGACACTGCTCAAAAGAAGACATACGTGCAGCCAACAGATACATGAAAAAATGGTCAGCCTCAGTAGTCATCAAAGAATTGCAAATTAAAACCACACTGAGATACCACCTAACTCCAGTCAAGATGGCCATCATCAATAACTCAAAAAATAACAGATGCTGGAGAGGATGCAGGGGAAAAGGGAACACTTCTACACTGTTGGTGAGAGTGTAAACCAAGACAACCTCTGTGGAAAACAGTCTGACAATTCCTAAAAGATCTAAAAATCGACCTTCCATATGACCCAGTAATCCTCCTACTAGGAATATACCCGGAGGAACTCAAATCACTTTATGAAAAATATACCTGCACACATACGTTTATTGCAGCATTGTTCACAATAGCAAAAACATGGAACCAACCATGCTGCCCATAAAAAAAAAGACTGGATTAAAAAAAAATGTGGTACATATACATGATGGAATATTACGCAGCCATAAAGAAGGACAAAATTATGAACTTCACAGCAACCTGGATGAACTTAGAGTCTATAATACTGAGTGATCTTTCACAGAAACAAAGAACTGAGTATCACATGTTCTGACTCACAAGCAGACCTTGAACAATTATCATAATACTATAAGGATTGGCAGTTTGGGAAACTGCCAGGGTGAGGAGGAGGTGGAACTGGCAGTAGTGGGAATCTGCCGGGGGAGAGGGGGGCACACCTGCATAGTGAACATTTGTATACAAAACCATGAATTGTACCCCACATCTTTAAAATAAATAAATAAATAGAAAGAAGTTAGATACAAAATAACACATATTGCGTGATTTTATCTATATGAAATGTCCAGAATAGAAAAATTCATAGGCAAGAAATATATTAGTGGGTCAGTGGGTTCCAAGGGCTGGGAGGAGGGGGTAATGGGGAAAAATTGATACTGGGTACAGGGGCTTTGGCGAGATGATTAAAAAATGCTCTTAAATTACATAGTAGTGAATATATACACATTCTGTGACTATATTGTACACTTTGACGAATTTTAAGATTTTGTGAATTATATTTCAAGTATGCTGTTATTAAAAAAACACATTATCTTAATAGAAGCAGAAAAAGTATTTGACAAAACCCAATACCTTTTCATCATAAACAAACAAACAAACAAAAAACATTCAGCAAACTAGGAAGAGAAGGGAGCTTCCTTGACATGATAAAGGACATTAATGAAAAATCTACAGTAAAATTACAGTCAATGGTGAAAGACTGAATACTTCCCCCCTACCATCAGGAACAAAACAAGGAGGTCTGCTCTTACCACTTTAAATAAACAAGACACTGAAAATTCTAGCCAGGACAATTAGGCAAGAAAAATAAATAAAAGGCATCCAGATTTTAATCTTTCTTTCTTTAAAAAGAAAGAAGTAAAACCATCTATACTTATAGATGACATGATCAAATACAGAAAATTCTAAGAAATCCATAAAAAATCTATTAGAACAATAAACTAGTTCAGCAAGATTGAAGGATACAAGATCAATATATAAAAAATTACATTTTCTACATTATAACAATAATCAATCCAAAAATGAAATTAAAAATATAATTCAAGGGATTGGCAGTAGCCAGAAACTGCCAGGGGAGGGGAAGCACACAACATCAATAAGGGTACCTGATCTCAAATCAGGTGAAGTGGGGACCCAAAGTGGGGCCCAAACTTTACCTGTACAATGACCACTTGTATTCTTAATCCTGAAGTATACCCCACATCTTTAAAATAAAATTTAAAAAGAAAATTGAAAAAAATAAAGAAAAATAAATAATTCCATTTACCATTGCACAAAAATAATAAAATCCTTAAGAACAATTTTTAAAATTGCAATACTTGTACAGATATAAAACATCATTGAAAGAAATTAAAGAAGTTACAAATAAATGGAATGATCTCATTTTTATGGATCAAAATACTTAATACTGTTAAAATGGCATGACAGACAGAAAAATGGTCCCCAGAGATGACCTAATATGTGAACATATTACCTTACTTGACAAAAGGAATTTTACAGATGGGATTAAGGTTAAGTACCTGGAGATTGTCCTAAATTATCCAGGTGAGAAAATCTAATGATATGAATCCTTCGAAGTAGAGAAGCCTCCCAGGATTTGGCCGGAGGTAGATGTGACTACACAAGAATAGTCAGAAAGATGCAAAGTTGATGATACAAATGGCCAACAAGCACATAAGACATGCTCAATATCATTAGTCATTAGGGAATTTCTTATCAAAGCTGCAATGAGATACTACTTGATAGATACTGTCAAGTGTTGGCAAGGGTGTGGAGAAATTGTAAATCGCATATACTGTTGGTGGAAATGTAAAATGGTATAGCTTCTTGGGAAAATTATCTGGCATTTTCTCCAAGGGTTAAACATAGAGTTACTGTATGATCCAGCAATTAAATTCCACTGGGGGTGAAAGGGGCAGGGAAGAGATGCTGGGGAGGAATTGGGAACTTAACAACATACTTCAATATATGTGCCAAAAAGGAATGCAACATACATCCACACAAAAATATATACATAGCACCATTATTCGAAATTGACAAAAGGTGGTAACAATCCAAATGACCGCTAACTGATGAATGAATAAAATGTAGTATATCCGCACAATGGAATTGTATTTTGTCATAAAATAAAAAGTACTAATACATGCTACAACATGAATGAGTCTTGAAAACATGCTAAGTAAAGAAGCTAGTCACAAAATACCAAATGATGTATGAGTTCATTTATTTAAAATGTCTGTAACAGAAATCTACAGAGAAAAAAAAAAAGAGATTAGTGGTTGTCAGGGACTGGGGAAAGGGAGGAATGGGCAGTGACTGCTAATGAGTAGAGTTTCTTTTGGGGATTGCAAAAATGTTGTAATATGACTGCAGTAATGGTTACATAACTCTGTGAATCACTGAATTGTACATTTAAAATGGGTAGGTAAACTGTATGGTATGTGAATTATATCATAATAAAGCTGTGATAAAAATAAGAAATAGAAGTCTGAAATAAATTTTCAGAAAACAGATTACCTGCCTCTTGCTTTAAAATTTAAAAATAAATCTATAAAGCTGGAGAAATTCAGTGTATAAAGATAAATAAGATTAATGAGCTACTTGAAAGCAAAGTTCATAGTTTTTAATCCTTACTATCTATCACTGTATATGGCACATGGTAGTAAGTGTTCAATAAATGTTTCAGCTGAATTGAACCAATTTTTTTCTAGACTATAAAACATAATTACAGATATTCTATTTCTCTTTCAAAAAGAAGACATGCAACTGAACTTGCATCTATTACTGCCTGCACCCAACTGTTGGGTAATTCATGTCAACATATGATGTAAGACTCTGCTATCCAAAACATCTAGATCCACTGGGGGTGAAAGGAGCAGGGAAGAGATGCTGGGGAGGAATTGGGAACTTAACAACATACCTCAAACTACTTAAAACGTGTATAGTGGGATATCCCTATGTTTCACATGCATACTTTAAAAGAATTAACCAGTTGTATAGCAAAGGCATTTAAATTTACAAATCATTATCTACCAATGAGGCTGAATTTTTAATATGGGTTTAATGGTTACTTTAACATTTTTCATTTAAACTTGCCCATTCATGTCATCTGCCCATTATTTTTAAAGAATACTATCTTCTTATGTAATAAAAGTATATATTAAGCCTATTTATTTTATCGTGTTGCAAAAATTCTTCTATCCTAGTTTGGCCATTCATTTTTTTAATGTAGTCAAATCTTTCTATCATTTTTTTCCTATATGATCTATGTCTCAATATCATGTTTTAAAATACTTTGCTTCTTAAACATATGAAAAGGTGTTCAATCTCATTTTTAAGAGAAAACTGCCAATTATAACTACATTAAGAATAATTTCACCTAACAGCTGGCAAGAAGTCAAAAACTAGTAACACATTCTGTTAAGGACACTGCAAAGAAGCAGGTAGCTTCACAGCTTCCTAAAAGGAGTATAAATTGGTACAACTATGAAAAACAAGCAGTCAATGTTTTTAAAATTACAAACGCATCTATCTTTTGAACCAGTAACAATATTTTTTCTGGAAATTTACCTACAAAAATATGCTTGTAGGGCAACCCCTTCGGGTCCCCTCCCACATGGGAGCTTTTCTGTCTTCTAAATAAATCCCACTTTACAAAAAAAGAAGAAGAAATGGACTTGTATATCTGTAAAATGATATCCATTGTATCACTGTATTAGCAAAGGAATAAACAATCCAAATGCCCATAGGCATAGACATATAAATTATAGCACATCCAGACCATGGAATACTATGATGCTATTAAAAAATGCTGATAAAGCCCTCTATATACTGATTGATGTGAAAATATTCCAAATGTTTAAAATATGTACATAAAGTTTGTAAATTTAAACAGCAAAATACAGAATAGTATGTAGAGTATACCATTTTATGTCAAAAAGAGGTAGAGGGCTAAAAAATATATATTTTTATTTGCTAACAAATCCATGAAGAAGCTCTGAAATGATATATAACTGTACATTTAATTACAGTGGTTAGCTGAGTGTGGGAAAGGGGTCAGGGTAATACACTAAAGATGGGGGACAATATACCTATTTTACCATTTATAATTTTATTTTTGAAACACTTGACTATATTATTTTTAAAATTATAAATAGATGGTCCTCTCTCCAACCTAAGAAATATTATTTATATATTTTCAAATTCACATATACTTTTGAAAAAAATGTATGGTTTCATATTCTACCCTCAATCCCCCTAAGATTTCTTTTGATTAATCTTTATAGAAAAAATTAATCCCCTTACTCCCAATAACTCTGATTTGCCAGCTATTGCAATTCATTTATTCACTACTCCATCCTCTATTTACCTCATGGATTTGAAACATCATCTTCATAAACACAGGTTCGTTTCTGTACTGTTCTTTAAAATATTTAACTGATTTTTTTTTATTCCTGTTAAATACCAGAGTTTCAATTATCGTACCACTAGAATTCATTTGTTTTTATATTACACGATATTTTAAACTTACAGGAAGAGAACGAGCTTATAGTACATTTTAATATGTTATCCTGCAAGTACTCCATCATTACTTTCCTTAAAAAACAATAGAAATGGCTAGTCTCATGCATTTAATCCCCCATTTAAACTTCAGAATCTTGTCAAGTCGCCCCCTCTTTTTCTTACTCCAAAGATCCCATAATCATTTTACAAGAATTGAAGTAAATGTATAGGTTAATTCAGAGATAAATGACATACTTATATTAAAAAGTCTGTGCATTCACTGGGTCTTTTCATTTATTCACATCATCTTTTACATACCTCAGTAAAATTTTGTGGTTTTCTTTCATCTAAGTCATGTACATTTTTAAAAGTTTATTCCTATGCATTTCATACTTTTTGGTTGAAATTTTTAATGGGACCTTTCTCCATTATATTTCCCAACTACTGTTACTTAAACATGAGAAAGCTATTGATTTTTGTATTATTTATTTTGTAACTGGACATGTAACTGAAGCCTCTTCACTAGCTCTAATTAAATGTATACTTGATTTATGCCCATATTTTAAAATCTTGATCATTTGTCTCAGATACTGGCATAAAGTCAGGAGCCTGACCTTAAATCACATATCCAGAGGTAACTAATGAAGCAAATACCACTTAATATGATTTACTTTTAAGTTAAATGAGTCTTGCTCTTAAATAAAAAAGAGTTTCAGAAACAAAATATGGCTGGTGCAGTGGCTCATTCCTGCAATCCCAACACTTTGAGAGGCAGAGGCGGGAGGATCCTTTGAGCCCAGGAGTTCGAGACTAGCCTGAGTAACATAGCAAGCTCTCATCTGTACAAAAAAACAAAATAGCTGGTGTGGTGGCAAACACCTGGCATCCAAACTACTCAGGAGACTGAGGCAGAAGGATCGCCTGAGCCCAGGAGGTCCAGGTTGCAGTGAGATGTGATCAAGCCAGTGCACTCCAGCATAAGTGGCAGAGTGAGACTTCGACTCAAACGAGACAGAGAGAGAGAAAAGGGGAGAGAGAGAGAATATCTTAGTTTCCTAATCACAGTACAAGACCACATGGCAGTACTGACATTTGGGATCAGGTAATTCTTTCCTATTGGGGACTGTATTGTCACAGTAGGATGTTCAACCTGGGCTCTACCTAACATGCCAGTAGCACCCTTCCAGTCCTGATAACCAAAAATGTTTCCAGGTGTGGCCAAATATACCCCTATGGAAGGCAGTGGCAGGGACAAAATTTTTCCAGCAGAGAACCACAGGACTAGAGGAAGGGTTCAATATCATAATTTCCTCTATCTAGCACTATAAAGATACCAAACTCAACCTTAATTCCTTTATGTTTAAGAATATAAGAGAATGCCAACTACCTTAATAAATAGTAGGGCACAGAAAAAGCCAAAAAATATTTTAATAGAGTGGGAGAAGGTGGTCTTACACTACAAGATAGGGAGGTATGCTAAAATAACTAGAACGGTAACACTAGAACAAGAAAGGACAGATCAACAGAACCAAAGCAGAGTCAAGCATATAGTAAAATCATTTGGTGTATCAGGAAGGCAGCAACACCAATCAATAAAGGCTATCTACTTAAACACAAAACAATGGCTCAACTCACCAATCATTTAGGAAAAAAATAATATTTCTAAAAATATAAATTATAAAAAAACAAAAAGAATTAAGGCTATTGAGATGGAAAGGCCTATATAAATAAGCTTAGAGAGAGAAATACCGAAGAATGGAAGACTTGACAACATAAAAATTAAAATCACGAGGACTTCCATTTCCAGGAAGAGGGAATAGATGTACTTTTCCCTCTTCTTCCCACTAGATACAACTAAAACCCCTGGACATTATACATAAAACAAACACAAGAACACCCTGAAAACTCAAGTGAAGGTAAACTGACTCAGGTTTTCAAGACCAAAGGAAGGATGCAGTGGTGAGTTCCCTAGATTTCCTTCTTGCCTCTTATTTTCCAGGCTTGGAGTTGCACAGGCTGGCAACCCCAAAATGCCAATGAACACAAATTTTCTAAAGCCCAAACAAAAAGGCCTGCTCTTTCTAGACATAGGTCAAGGAAAGGTGCAGACTGGCAAGACAGAAAAATTTTAGACAATTATCACTCTACTATAACCAACTACCACAGAAAAAACTATGAGTTTACACCCACTTATGCTAGTAAACATCAAGTTAGGAGCCTAGACTTCCACCCTTGTGAGGCTATAATAAAACATCCCAACATCCTGGCCAGAGTGGTATTGAAGAAGGCCAAGTACAGAGCCAGATTTTTCATCTCTGCCAGCAGTTAATGAATTCCATCCTCACATTGTCAGCAGGAACCGCATGAAGAGGGGGCAGGAATTCCCATCCACCCTAGCAGTAACTAGGAGACACTAGCCTCAGGTGTCTACTGAGACCAAGTATGGTAACCGAAGTTCTACTCCCACCTTGCAGTAACAAGGCAGCACCCTTTCCCCCTAGACAAAGCAATGTCATATAAAGCCAGCCAAAACAAAAGGGTTAAGTCAGATTCAGAGATTCATAACATAATATGAAAATAGCCAGGTTTCAGTAAAAAAAATCACTCATTGTTTCAAGAACCAAGGTCACAAACTCAATGATCATTAATAGATGATTAATAATCACAAAGATTATTAATAGATGACAACACCAAGATTAAAGAAATGGTAAAATTGTCTGAGAAAGGTTTTGGTGAATTCATGATAAAAATGCATCAACAAGCGATTACAAAAACACCTGAAAAAATGAACAAAAAGCAAAAAAAGACCAAAAAGAAATTCTCAGCAAAGAAATAGAAAGTATAAAGAAAAACAGAAATTTTACAAGTGAAAAATATAATAAATGAAATACAAAGGTCGGTAGAAGGACACAGTAAAATTGAGGGTACAGAGAAAGACAAGAATCTGTAAAGTGGATGGATGATTGAATAATAGAAATTATACAACCTGAAAACAGAGAAAAATCGAATGAAAAAAATTAATAGAGCATCAGGTCTGTGGAATTATAAACAAAGATCTGGCATTCATGTCTTCAGAGATAGGAAGATAAAGAAAGTGGAGATAAAAAAATAATACCTGAAAGAAACAATAGCTGAAAATTTCTCAAATTTGATAAAAGACATAAGCCAACAGACTCAAGAAGATGTGTAAACCCAGAAAGGATAAACGCAAATAAATCTATACAAAGAGACATAACAACTAAACTTCAGAAAACTAAAGACAAAGAAAAAAAAACCCTTGAAATCAATAAGAAAATGGAATCCAACCAATAGAAGAAAAACTATTTAATGGACAGATTTCTCATCAGAAACCATAGAAGCAAGAAGTAGGTAGCCCAATACTTTTCAAGTGCTAAAAGAAAAGAGCTATAATACTGAGTGATCTATCACAGAAACAAAGAACTGAGTATCACATGTTCTCACTCATAAGCGGACCTTGAACAATTATCTATAAGAAAGGGATTGGCAGTAGAGGGAAACTGCTGGGGGTGAAGAGGATTGGCAGTAGTGGGAAACTGCCGGGGGGGGGGGCACACTTCATCAACAAGGGTACCTGCATAATGAACATTTGTATACCTAACCCTCAATTGTACCCCACATCATTAAAATAAAAATTTTTTAAATAAATAAATGAAATGATGCACGCACTAAAAAAAAAAAAAAAGAAAGAAAGAAAGAAAGAAAAGGACTGTCAGCTCAGAACAAACTAAAATATCCTTCTGGACAAAAAAAAGGAAATCAAGACATCGAGAGATGACAGAAAACACAGAAAATCTGTTGCCAGCAAGCCCCCATAAAAAAATGGCTAAAGGAAGTTCCCTAAACAGAAAGGAAGTGATAAAAGAAGGAATCTTGAACCCTCAGGAAGTAAAAACCTTTGGGTTTTTTTTTGGATTCCAACAACAAAGAGCAAAAATATGGATCTAATAGGCTTTCCTTCTCATCCTGAGTTTCTTAATTATGTTTGATAGTTGAAGCAAAAATTATAACCCTGTTTGATGTGGTTCTAAATATATGAAGAGGGAATATGTAAGACAAATACATTACAAATGTGGAAAGGTTAAGGAACATACCTGGGAGGAAGAGTTTCCATACTTCACTCAAATTGGTAAAATGACAACACTGCTAGACAGTGATAAGTTATGTATGTATACTGTATATAATAACTACGGCAACAACTAAAAGATCTATACAAAAAGATTTTCTAAAGAATACTATGGATAAACCAAAATGTAATTTTAAAAACTGTTCAACCAGTAGGAAGGCAGAAATGGAAAACAGATAAATGAAAAACATAACAAACAAAATTTTACAAATAAATGGCATACTTAAGCCCTAATATAGCAATAATTATAGTACATATAAATGGCTTAGATATACCAATTAAAAGAGAGATTGGCAGAAAGGTTTAAAAAATATGACCAAAATATATGCTGATTACATAAAAGTAAATTCAAAAAGTAATGATATAGGCAGGTAAAGAGTAAAAAGATGGAAAAATATACCATATAACATTAATCAAATGGTAGCGGGAATAGATATATTATTATCAGATAAAGTGGACTTCAGAGCAAAGAAAATTACCATACACAGAGGAGGATATTTACATAATGATAAAAGGGTCAGTCCTCTAAGAAATCATAGCAATCATGCGTATGAGCCAAACAATAGAGCTTCCAAATACATCAAGCAAAAACTGATGAAACTGAAAGGAGAAGTAGACAAATTCACTATTACACAGAGGTTTCAACACTTCTCTCTCATCAATGGATAGAACTAGTCAGAAAATCAGTAAGGATATAGAAGAACTCAAAATACCATTAACCCTCAGGATCTAATTGACATTTACTGAACAATTCACCGAACAAAGCAGAATTCATATACTTTTCAAGTGTCCACGGAACAAACACCAAGATAGATCATATTTTGGGCCATAAAACAAACCTTAACAAATTTAAAAGAATTACAATGATATAGAGTGTGGTCTCCAACTATAATAGAATCAAACTAGAAATCAATAACAGAAAGATAAAAGGAAAATCTTCAAACATTTGGAAACCAAACACACTTCTAAATAACCCATGGGTCAAAGAGGAAGTCTCAAGACAATTAAAAATACACCAAACTGAATGAAAATTAAAATATATATCAAAATACGTGGGACACGGTTAAACCAGTGCTAACAGAGAAATTTATAGCATTTAAATGCACACATTAAAAAGGTAGCGCATGCCTGTGATTCCGGCTACTTGGAAGACTGAGGCAGAAGGATCGCCGGAGCCCAACAGGTCGAGGTTGCGGTGGCCGGGAGCGGCCACTGCACTCCAGTCTGGGCAACAGAGTGAGACTCCAACTCAAAAAAAAAAAAAAAAAAAAAAGAAAAATAAATGTCTAATCAACAGTCTAAGCTCCCAAAGGAAGAATCTAGAAAAAGAACAGCAAAACAAACCCAAAGCAAACAGAAAAAAATTAAAAAGAGAGCAGAAATCAGCAAAATTTAAAACAACAACAAAAGAAATAATGATACAAAGAGTTGATTCTTGGAAAGATCAATGAAATTAACAACCTCTAGTAAAACTGACAAAACAAAAAGAAAGAAGACAAATTACCAATATTGGGAATTAAACAGAGGATATCATGACATGTCCTGCAGACGCCAAAATAATACTATGTCCACAAATTTGATAATTTCAAATAAGCCAACTCCTCAAAAAATTACCATAATTTATGAATATGAAAAGTATCATTTGAATATTCCTATAAATATTGAGAAATTTGAATTCATAATTTTAAAATTTTAAAACTCCCAGTGTTTCAATCTTCCGGTCAAGATGGTTTCACTGGAGAATTCTACCAAATGTTTGAAGAAGACTTTCTTTCAGGTAATAAAACAGGAGAAAAAGTCCCCAACTTGTTTTATGAGGCTTGTGTTACACACTGACCTAGACAAAAACAATAGAAAGAAGACAACTGCAGTCCAACATCCTTTATGAAATAGATGCAAGAATCCTTAACAAAATATTAGCAAATAGAATTAACAATATGTAAGGATATAAAGAATTATACACCATGACCAATTAACATTTATTTCAGAGATACAAGGTGGTCACAATATTTAGAGTTACTGTGACAATATTTAGAGTTAATTGATGTAATTCACTATATCAGCAGGATAATGAAAAATCACATGATCATATCAATTGATGTAGAAAAAGCATGTGACAAAATTCAACACACAGCCATGGTTTAAAAAAAACTCAAAAATAGGAATAGAGGGGTGTTTCCTTAACTTGATAAAGAGTACCTACAAAAAAAACTACAGCTAAAATTATACTTAATGGTAAAAAACTGAATGCTTTCCCTCTCAGATCAAGAACAAGACAAGGATACCTGCTCTCACCACTTTTATCCAAAAGGGACATTCTAGCTAAGGCAAGAAAAACAGACAATCAGAAAGGAAGAAGTGCAACTGTCCCTGTTTGCAAATGACATGAAAACTCAACAAATTAAAGTTTGACGGTGTATGATGACTTCTAGAGAAAGGGATCTATACTTGCAGTTTTTTACATAACAAAACTAGCTTTGGTACAGCAATTTTAAAAATAAATTTTATTAATATATAATTTGTATGCAATATGTGCCCATTTTAAGTGTACAAATAAATCATAACAAATTAATTCACTCATCTAATAACCACCACAATTATGATGCAAAATATTACATCAATCCAAAAGTTCCTCTTACCTAAGACCCCAGGACACCACTTTTTTGCTTTCCTTAACTATAGATTTGTTTTGTGTTTCTAGTATTTCATATAAATGAAATCATACTGTATGTAATTTTGGAGTCTAACTTCTTTCACTTCACATAATGCATTTGTGATTTTGCTACATTTTGTATGTATCCATGGTTTATTTTATTGCAGAGTACTGTGTGATTTTACAAGTATACCAGACTCGGTGTCTCCTATTTCAATAGATCAGTGGCTAAATCTGATTTACCACCTCCTCCATTCTCTCCCCACAACCAATTGTTTCTAAAACAAAGGAATACCCCATTGTCTCAGGTACTTTTCACTCCAGTCACCCATTATGAATGTTTTGATCCTGGATAATTTGATATTACCTGTGTATGCAGGAACAACAATCATGTCACAACTGCCACCTGGCCAACTGATACCATCAACTGTTGGACTTGTTTCCATTTCAAAGATGTTAAAATATGAAAGAAAAAAAAAGCCTCTTTAAATGAATAAGATATAGTACCTTAAATACTGTTAGTTTCATGGGTGTAAGGGAAAACCTTCCCAAGAGTAACTCTGAAGAATATTTATGTGAATGCATTAGTTATGACATGCTTATTTTTAACTCATATACACATTTTAAGACTTTTAAAATGTGAGCTCCAAATGGTGATTTCAAGTGAAATAACTCAGCCCTGGGAGGCACAGAAAGGGAGATATTCTGAACAGAATAACAGCATTTGCTGTATTTAGTTTTTTATTCCCAAGTGTGTGACTTTCCTGAGGTCACAGTATTATGTTGTTATAAATTAGAATGTAATAATATATTATTATATGTTCTATAGTATATCATTATATATTTATATACTGTATGCTTATAATATATAATTACATGATAGTATAATAAATATTTGATAGAAAAACTCAAAACATGGTTAGGTGTTCATCCTGTAACAGAAATTGACAAACACTTTCAGATTTAGGTACTATCATCAATCTCATATTGCAGGTGAAAATAAAGTTTTCTGAGGCCGTGCGTGGTAGCTCACGCCTTTGATCCCAGCACTTTGGGAGGCTGAGGTGAGAGGACTGCCTGAGTGCACAGGTTCGAGACCAGTCTGGGCAACTTGGCAAGATCTCATCTCTACAATAAATCAAATCAAATAGCCAGGTGTGGTGGTGCATGGTTGTAGTTCCAGCTACTTGGAAGGCTGAGGCAGATCACCTGAGCCCAGCAGGTCGAGGCTGCAGTGGCCGAGAGCGTGCCACTGCCCTTCAACCTGGGCGACAGAGTGAGACTCCAACTCAAAAAAAAAAGAAAGAAAGAAAGAAAATAAAGTTTTCTGGTAGCCATCAAAAGGTGGAATTTTTTTCCTTATGTCCTTGCATTTATGAACTTCCCATTCTTTTGGAAGTAATTTAAGAATCTTCCTATTGAATGTAGCATGTACCTTTAAATTTTTTCTGCTGTAGAAATTAGAGAAATAAAACCAAAAAATCACTTTTTGGACTAAAAATACATTTTTGCCACTAAACATTTAGAATTAAAGATGCTCTCTCTTCCATCTAATTTACATCTTAAATGTTGCATAACCTTAACTTTTTAATTTTTGTTTAAATCTATTTTGCTTAATCAGTTTTTGACAAAGGTGTTTAAAAGGACCCCATTATTATGAATTGTCAATTTTTCCTTATGAGATCATTGTTTTTTTCTTTATATATTTCAAGATAATGTTGTTAGAGGCCTATATAAAGTTCATAGTTGATAGCCTCTCAGTAGATTTTCTTCCTTTCATCAGTGTGAAGTATCCTTTATAACCAAATTGCCTTAAATCATATATTGTCTGATACATCATTTTAAGTTTGGTTTTTGTAAATAGTATAGCTGAAACTTTTTAAATCCAATCTGTCTCTTAATGAATGAGTTTAACTTATTTACATTTACTGTGATTACTAATACAATTGGATTTTTCTTCCATCTTACTTTGTGTTTTTTATTTGCCATGCTCTATATATCTTTTATCTTATTGATGGAATGTTCTTTATTCCCACACTTTTCCCAGGCATAGAAGTTACATATTCTAACTATATTAATTAGTATGAGTTCTCTTGAATTATTTCTTTTAACACAGACTTAGCACACTTTAGCATCCCTATGCATATCACCTATTTACTTATTTATGTACCTATTTATTTATTTATTTATTGTAAAGATATGGGGTACAATTCAGGGTTAGATATATAACCTCTTTGTTTAAAAATAGAAAACAAGTGATCATTCCCTATCTGTGGCAATCAGCAGGGATACTCTATCTCTGCCTTGTTGAGTTCCTCCAGTCAACCTCTCTTCCTTTTCTAAGTGACTTCTCCTTATCCACAAAGCCTATCTATAAGATCTTAAAGTTGATAAAATTACAGCTTTGTAAACTGAGCTCAGCTTATAGTTCTCTCACAGGTGACGCAATGCAAGCACATATATTCAAAGAAAGAAATACTAAATGGTAAAGGCCTTCTGCAGAAAACCCACTAGGCCCAAAGAAATCATCAGAGCTCACTAGAAGGGCTGCTGGAAATGGGCACATGTTCCCTGCCTGGCAGGCCAATTTAAACAGGGCTTACTGAATTAACTAAACGACTAGAGATAAAGAAACCAATTGTCTGAGGGCTGATGCCTACCTGACTGTTCTAGTCACTTAAATGCACTGGATCCTCAATTTCCTCAATCTAAAATTCTAGCAGTACCACTAAGTGAGTAACCAAAAACATATTTTTTAAATTAGTTCACAAAAAGCACTCTGCATATAATACCTTGTCTAATTTTATGTAAAGTGCTATGTAAAAGCTTTCGAAATATAATGCTGGGGTTATCTTCGCTGTCAGTGAAGAATTGGCAAATCAAAGATAATTATGGAGCACTCTCAGCTGGCCCAGAGAGTGAACATAAACTGGATTTCAAACTCAATTTTAAAAATGACTATGTATCTATCTCATTTATCAGTATGTAAACTATTTGTTCTGTGTACTACCTACCATCATTTCTTGATCCTGGGAATGTTCTGGGTAGTAGAAAATCTGATCTAGAATCAATTAAGTGATGAAAGGTCATTTCAGTATGTACCACCACTTTACCACTCAAGTTCTTGACCCTCTTATGTAATATAAAGAGGCAAGGATAAAAGGAAGCACTTATTGAATCCGAAATCCTTTACCTTAATTACCTAACAATAAATCAAAAAGGTATTTTGATCACCATTTTATAGCTAAGGAAGTTGAGGCTTTGAGATTAACTTCCTATGTTCAAGTGACCAGTAAATGAAGAAACTAAACTTCTATTTTAATACTAACTTAAGAAACACATTGTTAGGAAGATAAATCTACTGTGTCTCAAAAGCAAGAAACAAGATGAGTTCAAGCCTGGTTACCTATTATAAGTCACCTCAATATAATGTTTGGGGACTTTTGTCTCACAAAGCATAAATGATTTTAGGGGGAATCATTCATACTACTATTCCTCTACATTACTTTGAGAAATGACTATCAAGAGGTGACTAGCATAGTTCAGTCATGTAATTTATTGGCTGAAAAAAACAACCAACCACCACCACCACCACAACAACAAAAAACCTGGAGAATTCTGAAGCATGACATGCATAAAAACTTTTTTACAAGCATGTGAAATTATTAAAAATTGTTCTCACCTTCCTGGAAGCAAATAGACTATTCTTCCTTAGAGGCAACATCTCCCCTAAACTGCCTAGTTACTTGACAACCATCAAGTTCCACGAATGCACTCCACCTTCTCAAGAATATCATGACTAAGAGATCTGGCCTGAAAATCCACATAATATGATTAGTCATGTTATACAACCATTCCTATAAATAGTAACCTCTGACAATACATACGGTTTTTTAACATGTCATCAATTAGAGAAGTAGAGAAGCAAAGGAAGTACAAATTCACAGAAGATACCCCTTGTTCCACCAAGATATAAAGTCTTCCAGAAAAAGCACTAAAGAAGAAAGTAGAAAAATCTAAGCCTCCAAGCACAATAAGGACCTTATGTGTCACTAATAGTTATGAATACCTACTCTAGAAGTAAAAAACCAGTTACTAATGTCTTATTCTAAATGTTTCAGTCCCCAAAGAGAAATGGATAGCTAGAGGTGAAATTAGCACAGGCATTTTGAAGGAATCAGGAAGAGATCAAGCTTTTAGTGGTGATCATTTCATTTTATACCAAAACATAATACAGGGCTTCTGAAAATGCTTTACTGGTTTTGAGTTCATAGTAAACATCTTAAGCAGGATAACTTGCTGACTATCTTTCAGATTAAGTTCCTTCCCCTCCCCCCCATAACTTTTCAAAGACTTAAGGTCAGAATCTAATTAAGATCTAGAAAAACCTTTTTATCCCAAAATTAAAACCAATTCTCTAAATATTAAAAGTTTGACATTGCAGAAGACTGTAAATTGCCATGAGGTGAATCTCATTTTCAGTGAATAACTTTAGCAAACTAAAGGAAAAACACAGTGAAAGAAAAACCAAAGATGATGATGGCAAGAAGACTCGAGAGGGAGAATCTGGAAGGAGCTGAGAAGGACCAAAGGCAAGGCAGCATGTGTGTGGGTTGCGGGGCGGGGAGGGCAGAACCACGCAGGAGGAGTTACAGCATCCTGGAAAGAGGATGGTGGGACTCAAGAGAGAGCACAGCATAGGGAAGGGAAGAATAGGAGTATGGTGGGGGAAGGAGAAAAAGTAAAACACTTGAGAGAACTAGTCAAGAGTGTAAACATATACTTTCCACAACAGTGGAACCATGGTACACACACTGCTTTGTAACATCTTTTCTTATTCCTTTTTTGTGTGCAAATAATTGAATTTGTTTTATTGCATTTTCCAATCTACAACAGCATTAAAAAAAGAAAACAAAGAATGAATAGTATTCAAATACAAAAAATAGCCTAAAAGGTATACCCATATTTAGAACTGTCCCCAAAACTTTGGAGGAGAAAAAAAAAAAAAAAACCAACCAACCACCACCACAACAAAAAAGACCTGGAGAACTCTGAAGCATGGCATTCATAAAAACTTTTTTACAAGCATGTGAATAGTAAAGGTTGTCATGTAAAGATTTCAAAAGCTGTCATTTTATAAGGAAGAATATATCTGGCTCATATATTTTAATTAAAGTATATTTTTAAAAATAAATGTTCACTCTTTTCAAAGTCTCACTCCACAGAAAATAAGGCAACCAAAGCACGTTTTTGAGAAATAAGCCTAATTATGTTTGTAATTTTTAATATTATGGTAAAATATACATAAAGTTTACCATTATAACCAATTTTATGTTTACAATTCAGTGGTATTAAGTACATTCACAACATTGTTCAAATGTTATCACTATCTATTTACAACATTTTTTCATCACCCCAAACAGAAACTCTGTACCCACTGAACACAAACTCCCTTTCCTCTCCCTGTCCAGCCCCTGGTAACCACTATTTTACTTTCTATGTTTATAAAGTATCCTATTCTAGGGACCTCATATAAGTGAAATCATATCTGTGTGCCTGAAATAATCTAAATGTCCAACAACAATAGCAAAATGGAGACCTCAAAAAGTGATGCAGTCATAAAATAGAATACTATACAGCAATGAAAAATAACGTTATCTGCACTTAAACATTTCAAAAACAGTATTGACTAAAAAAAGTTGCAGAAGAATAAATAGATTTATGTAAAAACATATTATAAATCATTTTTGGTCACACTTTAGTGTGTTTATAAACACAGATTGGAAAAATATACACCAACTTTGGAAAAGCAATTATCTCTGGGATGGGAAGGAAATGTGACTGGGAAGGGGTACAAAGAGGTAGCTGTAATCTTTTAGTTTTTAGAAAAGATCAATATGCAAAGAAAATGGCAAAATTTTAACAACTGTAAAATCTTTGCTAGGTACATTGATGATAGTATATAATAGTCTATTATTCTGTTTGAAATATTTTACAATTTTAAAAAAAGACCTACTTAATGTTTTAGGGTGGCAGAAAATAAGAGAATATATTTTCTTTGAAGAGGGAGATGTGCAAATATAGACCAATTGTAGCTTTTATCCTTCCAGTCAAATTAATTGGTTTCTTTAAAAATTTTTAATTACAAATAAATACACATACATAATCTTTGAAAAAGATATTGATAAAGAAAACTAATCAGTGTGAGTGTATTGTGGCACTCAAATCTGCTTGAACCTGCTATGATTTATATATTTTTAAAGTAAATCATCTTGAAAATACCTATATTTATGGTTTAAAAAAAATAAATTCAGGCTAGTCCGAGTGCAGTGGTGTTTACGACCAAGTAATCACAACCAGTTATACGTTTCTTTGTTCCTTCTCCATTCCCACTGCTTCACTTGACTAGCCTTAAAAAAAAAAAAGTACATTCAACCTAACTCATATGTATAAAGGATATCATGATGGATCACTGCTGCTCTAGCACATAGAAACCTTGATTGTCAAATCCACACATGCAAGTGGACCAAAGACTCGAAGCTCATGCCCAGATCCCTAGCCTTCCTGTTAGGCTTCCTCTTGTTAGTATCATGGAAGACAAAAGCTATATAAATGATTTTAAATAACCACGACCTTATGGTATTATTTTTATAACATGGAATAAATCTGCTATCAGTTTAGCTCGGCTAAATAAATTACAGCCAATTCACTCTATGGAATACTATGCTGCCATTAATAAAGCAAAATAAAAAGACTATCACAGCATAGAAAAAAATTCTCCAAAACTGTATTAAATAAAAAAAAACTGTATAAACAAGGGTCACAATCATGTAAAAATATAGGTACATATGGATATAGATAAAAGGGAAAAAGAATTATCAGTTATATTAAGCTAGCAGAATTAAGTGAGATTTTTTTCATCTTTAATTTCTTTCAATGCTGCTTTAATATTTAACCAGTGTTAGCCGAGCTCGGTGGCTCAGCCTGTAATCCCACGCCTTTGGAGGCTGAGGTGAGTGAATTGCCTGAGCCCGAGGGTTCGAGACCCGCCTAGGCAACTTGGCGAGACCTCATCTCTACAATAAATCAAAATGAGCCGGGCGTGGTAGCGCACGCCTGTAGTTCCAGCTACTCGGAAGGCTGAGGCAGAAGGATCGCCGGAGCCCAGCAGGTCGAGGCTGCGGTGGCCAGGAGCGGCCACTGCACTCCAGTCTGGGTGACAGGGTGAGAATCCAACTCAAAAAAAAAATTTAACCAGTGTTTTAAAATAGTTACTCTATATACTATAAGAGAATTAGCTAAACTATATCCCTTTTTCATAGCTATGAACCCAAAGCAGCTTTTGGGTGTATTTTTTTCTTTTAGATATCTCAAGTGTCATTACTTTAAAACCAAACTAGCAGTAAAATTCAGTTGCCTCTGCTCTGGGATAGGCAAGTCAGGGAAGCTCTCTTTCTGTTTCAACTCCTGCCTCTAGATCCCACCTGCTATCTAGGCAGAATCTTAATCAAGTGAGTTCAGTTCCCTGAGATCCACTCACTGACAGCACGACCCTGGACAGGTCACTGAACCACTCTAATCCTTATGCTTCTCAACTTTTAAGTTTCTGTATTTCTGGCTTTCTCCATAGAAGCCAAGTGCTTAAAGATTCATCTTAAATCCTGGACCCATCCCCAACCTCCCTATTTCCTCAAGCTGAAGTAAACAATGCTTAGCACTGGACTTCACCTTGCCAGGGACAGGCAAAACCTTGAAAAGGTGATTAAATCCCAAAGATAAATAACATTTGTTATCCAAGAAGAACACTAATGTTCATTGAACACCTATTCATCCGGCACTGTACCAAGCCCTTCAGACTCACAGAACCAATTTCTGGAGTAAGCTAGGACAATCTGCATTTTTAATAAATTCCCTAAGTTCACGCATAAGTATGAAAACTAAAGGTCTCGTGATAATTCATTAGAGGATTGTGGTATACATTTTTAAAACTATAATGCAAATTATCAGAGAACGCTGCAGGTAGTAAATGGTAATTTTTCAAAACGGTTGTCAGTTATATATTGTGTATGTGTGCATTGGGTCACAATATAAAATTTCTTAAATGAGTTACAACCAAAAGATCTGAAAAACACTGGCTGAGCATTACAGTCTTAGAATAATGCAGAATGAAAACTGAAAAGCAAGCAACACAAAGAAGATGGCATAACATATGTAATTTAAGCTCCTCAAGTATCTAGAGAACTAACAAAATGCAAGACACTTAACTCTGATCATCCACAGTAATAAGGGTAATTATGGTGTAGGTAATTTAGCCAGAAAGCCGATAACTTTACTTTAGCCAATAACTTAAATATCCCACCCGTATTTTTTGTTTATTGTGGATAACAAGTAGAATGGACAAATTATACAAACTTCATTATTATTTCTGCCACATGGGGTGGACGTTAAGAAAAGCAAAGTAGCAGAAAGAAGAGGAGCAGTTTAGTTCATTCATAATCAAATTCCAATCCATGAATAACCAAAAGTAACCCTTCATTAAAAGCATTTGCAGTGTCCTACTATTGATCACGGGCAACCAGTTCCGAATACTCCAAATATTTACTAATCCACCCCTCCCCCGCCACTTTGTTTAAAACCAAACCACGGAATTCGGGGGAAACTCGGATCACAACTCCATCTCTAAGTGAAGTTCAGACACCCAGATTCCCTATCATGGCAAGCGCGCGGCAAGACTGCATTTCTCTAGTCCAAGGCGGGAAAAGCAGGGCACCCGGCTCCGATGTTCCCAGGAGTGGGAGCGACGCATAGTTCCAGCCCGTGTCCCACCGGAGCCGTGAGATTGTCGAGCGGCGTTTCCCTGGGGTTTTGGGCTCGGGAGACTAGCCCCTAGCAAAAAAAAAAGCGCGATCACACACACACACGCCCGGAGGGAGGCACAACACGTGTTTCTGTTGTGGGCTGGGGATGTTAGGGAGAGGGCGTGTAGGGGATAGCAAAACCTCAATCCTGAACCCACCGACCCTACCCTTCCGCCCCAGCTGCTCGGGATCGGCGGGAGATGGAGTCCTCAAAGCTGGAATTCACGCGCAGGAGAAGCGTAAAGGAGAGCGAAGCCTGCAGATGATACGAGCAAAGAAAACCCGGCACTTCAGCCGCAGCAGCCTCAGCCGCAGCCGCTGCCAGTCGCTGTCCTCGCCGCAAAGTAAACGGACCGGCCCTCGAGCCTGCGTAGCCACTAGAGAGGCGGGGCCAAACCTACTCAAGCTGGAAAGAACCGGCCTCCTGTACCAGCAGTCTCCCACTGAAGAGACGTGAACCGAGACTGAAAAGTAAATGGGGTCGACCTAGTTAAATAGAAAGGGCGACCAGTGATCTGGACGCGCTCGGATTGGTTGATTCTGGTGTCATTTCAGAGAGAACTCTTCTGTGATTGGCCAGAAAAGTCAAGCGGGAACCGGAGGTGGGCGGGGGAACTGAAATTAAGTTGTTACCCTGGCAACAGAAACGCGGAGCTCTCCACAGTCTATTTTCCGAGCCTAGCCAGAGACCAGAAAACTGACTAAGGTGAGAAAACTGGAATCTCAAGGGGGGAACAACGGGGTCCTTCGATGCCGTGGCTATCAGAGAAATAGGGGGGATTCTAGCGTCCCTGACGACTCTGAAAGATAAAACCCCCAAATGCCACAAGTTGCACAAGGTAGAGGAGACCCTTTCCCTAAATCCCGCTATCCTAGACCCTAGAAGGACGACTCTGCTTTAACAACACTCGGCCTCTCAGAAAGTGAGTGAGAAATGGGATAGTTGTAGCATACAAGGGATGGGTGCTGATCGACTTTCAGATGGCCAAAATGAACATCGGAATGTTTCCGAACTGGCCCTTCTCTCAACTCTCTCACACACATTTACTGGTCCTCCGTTCCCTTTAAAAATGACTAAGTGTGTAAACTATGTTTTCTTAATAGGTAGACCTGGGGGCTCCAAGTTGGAGCAGCCATTGAAACTTCTGTTGCATATGTATAGGCATGTTTTATCCTGGACTAGCATGTCTTGGTTAGGATATATTTTTGCGAGGAGGTATAACGCTGGTCTGACTGAAATAAATGTCCCTAACCACTCGCTACGTAAATAATGTCCTGAGGGAGACGACGGAGCTTGGTCAGATCTGCTGAGGAGTGGGGAAACAGATCCCCCACTTGGAGAGCCGGAGTGTAGTGTGAAAAGACAATCTGTACATACAAAACCTGCTACTACTCAAGGGCTGATCGGGATAGTGAGTATTATATGTCTTTTGACTGTCAAAAGGTGAGGAACTGTATCAAAAAAATTAAAACAGTGAGGGGAGAGAACCGAGTTTGACAAGAAAGATAGGAATCATTTCTCCTTAAGAGTTTTCTGTCGTGATAAGGATTCAGAACAGAGACGATTTCCTGAAGAAATTAAGAAAATAGGATTTGGACAGAAAATTTCAGAGTACAGAAAAAAAAAATTTGCTACCTCAACTCCTTTTTAGATAAAGGTGGAGTATGAGACTGAAATGACAAGTGTAGTAATTTTGCCTGAAATGTACTATACAGCATTTGATAACTCAGGATGAGTTCTATAGAAACTAAGGATTTGCTTCTCCATATAAAAACCTACTTTTCAAAAATGATTGGGATTGTAGAGATTCCTTATAAAATGGCTAAAATAAATAAAGAAAATATTACATCAAAAGATGCTCTTTTGATTCAATAATCAATAATTTAATTTATTGACCTTTTTGTTTATGAAAGATCCTGGGTACTTTCAGGAGCATCTTTCATTAAATATATTTGAAATTTGTAACAAAAACTCTGTTAAGTTCCCGTAGTTACTTATTAGTTGGTACATTTGATGGCAGTGAAAGAGATCTAAAAAAGGAAATCATTCTTGGTATTGTAAAGACACACTCAAATGAATCATTTTTAATAGATGGGAAATCATTGATATACTTGTTAAAATTGTAAACAAGAAAAAAATTAGTATAATTTAATTCTGACATAGGCAGAGAAACTGTTTACTTTTGTGTTCTCTGGAGAATTTAATACAGGATTTGCTGAATAAGGCACTATATAAATACAGTTGCAGAAGAAATGCCAAATTTATTTAGAGACTAAATGGATTTTGAATACTTGGAAATCATTCAGCTATAAACAGTCAATATTTTACATAGGGATATGTTTTTATTTATTTACTTAAACAAGTTCCAAAAGGATACTCTTCGGTGATTATTACTCTGATTTTAGTTACCATATATATTTGAATTAATAAAATATAAGCCGGGCTCGGTGGCTCAGCCTGTAATCCTGCACCTTTGGGAGGCTGAGGTGAGTGGATTGCCTGAGCCCGCAGGTTCGAGCCCTGCTTGGGCAGCGAGACCTCATCTCTACAATAAAAAAAAAAAATCAGCCGGTCGTGATAGCGCATGCCTGTAATTCCGGCTACTCGGAAGGCTGAGGCGGAAGGATCGCCGGAGCCCAGCAGGTCGAGGCTGCGGTGGCCGGGAGGCGCCACTGCACTCTAGTCTGGGCGACAGAGTGAGACTCCAACTCAAAAATAAATAAATAAATTAATTAATTAATAATTAAATTATATTTAATTATTAATTAATTAAATATATTTTCTCTTTGAATAGTCTCTCTGAATAGTAATTCAGCGTTTCACTAATTTACCCTAGACTTTTCGCCAATTGGTCAAAGAGCCGTCCTTATTGATACTGAGGCTGGAGGCAAATAAAATAGCATGATCCAGCCTCACAACCAGAGTCTGATTTGATTGCAAGGTTACTGATATGGCTTCAGTACCATAAGTCTGCAGCCATCCTGGTTGAACTCTTTTAGTTCCTAGCTGGCTTCAGTGTTTTGGTAATGAACTGGTTCTGGAGTAGCTGTCACTTTAGCTCATTGTAGCTAGTACCAAGATAGATCCCCCAATCACACCTCTACCTGTGAAGACACTAACTACTCAGGTTGATGTGGGACAATCAAAGGCTCTGTTTGAAAATGCTGCCATTGGCATTGGCCCAGCAAAAGAAAGTGAGAGAAAAAAAAAAATAAAAGGCCTAGAAAATTTATTTTCTAAATAGCCATATCTTAAATAAAATATTTAGCAACATATTTTGTTTTTGCTGAAACTCTTACATTTTCCTTAAAGTTATTCTTCACCTATTTAAATAGCAATGCTAGATGCAAACATAGTGTGGCTCCAGAATCTTCTTTTATAAATTACTACACTACACTGCCTAAGTATTCTGGACAAAAGGAAGAATACACTCCAAGGTACAAAGGCAGGAAATTATAGGGTTTAATAAGCAGTTTAGTATTGACAGAATGCAGAACACATGAAGGAGCATAATAGGAGGGAAGGGCAGAAAATTAGGTTGGGACTTTGTCCTGAAGGACTTTGATTTCCAGACTAAAGATAAACTTAAATGTATATCAAATTTACAAATAAAAGAGTCTTACAAACTGACACTGAATAGTTCATAAAAAGACATCTTGCTTTAGTTTTTCAAATGTAATCTGTTTCTGTCAAATGAACTTTAAAAATATATTTTAATAAAGTTTAATCAATTACTTTTAATTGATTTTAATTTACTTCTAAAGAGGCTGATAGAATCTTTATTTTCATTCAATTTAGATTTTTTTTCAAAAATTCACATAATTGTTTTTCTGTTTTGATACTTTGAACCATTTAGGTATTCACAAAATATTTGTGATTCTTTTGTTTCTTAAGCTACAATATCAACAAACTTGTCATAATGTATTAATTTGTGTTTATAATTTATTATTGCATGTTATGTGGGAAAACTTATTTTTGCTAAAGTGCTAATTTTATTATCATATTTCTACTCCAATTTAGCTACAATGCAAACCTTGCCATTTTATGCCAGCATAATTTGGAATTCCAATTGGACTTTAAAAAGTCCAGTTCCTAACATACTTCAGATATATAAAGTGTTACTAAATCACTTGTAAATTATTTAACAAACACTTGTACGTCCCAAGGAGTCAAATCCCTTTCAAAGTAGTCACTTTTGGAGGCTAATCTACATATTTTAATAATGTTGCTATTGTTCAAATTATTTTTGAAACTATTCTCTTAGAATCACCTTGAGGCTTTTGAATGTCCTCAAAGAAGCAAATCTTCAGATTTTGAAAGTAGACATAATATCTAGATAAATCTAAAAATCACTTGGAGGCAAAACTGATGTGTGATCCAACTGAATGATACCACAATGATACTTATTTTATTGGTGATACATGTGGAGGCAATTTCAAAAGAAAAGAAAATTTCAGAATATTTTGATCACCGATAGCATAATTTACATCACTATATAACCTTTCTCTTTTTTTCCTTTTTTATAATTTGTTTAATTTATTTATTGTAGAGATGAGGTCTCACCAAGTTGCCCAGGCTGGTCTCGAACCCATGGGCTCAGGCAATTCTCTCACCTCAGCCTCCCAAAGTACTGGGATTACAGGCTTGAGCCACCATGCCCAGCATATATAACCTTTCAAGGTGACTGTTTTGAAATACAACATTCGTATGAATTTAATCATGTTTCAACCAGTATTCATCAACTGCTGACTGTGTGCCAGCTCCAGTTTTTGAAGATGTTCAGTCTAGGTATAGTTTTCCATTGCCCATACCGGCCTGCTTCTTACCTAGTGAAAACCAGGCCAGAATTCCTTCCCAACTAACTGATAGGGATTTAGAATTAACATGCTTTTCCTAAATCCAGTATCCAGCGTACCCAATGAACCATAACCTTCCTTCATAACCTCCACTGTGCATGCCTAGGTGACATTAGAAAGCCACTGATGCAGTGCCTAGTTTGTTTTCTCTTTTCCAGCTGGAACTTTGAGCCCTGCCCTATTCTGAACCTTCATCTAGCTGTCAACTTTCCACAAACCCTTAAAAACTGGACTCTGCCTTCTATACCTCCACCTATAGGCCAGGATCCTACTTTACTCTAAATAGGCCTCCCTGTAACCATGACTTCAACCTTTTTGCCCTAATGTGCTGCTCATGTTCAGAAACTCCTGCTGCCATGTCTTTGCCAAGAAGACCACATGTGTTGTAATTCTGACTACCACCTCAGACACTTTATTTGGGACTTCAGAATGCCTTATTATGTGTTAGCTTTACTGGTCCCAGTTTATTCTCCTTTTATCAACCCCACCATTCAGCTTTTACAAGCTATATGCTGGGTAATAGTGATATTTTATATAGTTTTTCATATTTTGGTAAACTCTCTCACCTATGTCACAAAATTTGACCACAACAATTTTGTAAAGTAGGTAATGCTGGCATAATAAAGCATTTCTGCAATGTCTTGTTTGTAGAATCTCAAAATATGAATTATATAATTGCATCTGATATCTGGATGCAGTTTTTCTTTTCATTGTCAAAGATAGAAAACATTACAATAAAATTTTTGCTTTTAATGTCAGGTAAATATTTAATCAACACAATCAACTAGGAATTTTAAAATATAAACAGTAGCCTCTTTGTTTAATTTGTGTCAACTATTAATTTCCATAGCAGACTACCAGACCACACTGTGAGGGAAGATTATTTTATCACCTTTTATTTCACTTTTTTTAATTTAATGAGTTTTCAGTGTAATGAGTTTTTCATTAACTTATTCCATATCATTATTAGACGTGACAATCATACCCAGCAAAATTAAACCTTTAAAGAACTAATAATAGCTAACATATATTGAGTGCTTACTATGTGCCAGGCACTGTTCCAACCTCTTTTACATATATTAAGCTACTTAATCTTCACAACAACCCTGAGAGACATTAATACTCATTTTATTATTGTTATTATTATTATTGTTTTGAGTTGGGGTCATTCTCTGCCACCCAGGCTGGAGTGCAGTGGCATGATTTGGTTCACCACAGCCTCAACCTCCCTGGGTTAGGCAATTCTCCCACCTCAGCCTCCTGAATAGCTGGGACTACAGGTGTACTCCACCATACCTGGCTAATATTTTGACTTTTTGTAGAACCAAGGTCTCAGTATATTGCCCAAGCTAGTCTCAAACTTCTGGGCTCAAGCAATCCTTCTACTTCAGCCTCCCAAAGTACGAGGATTACAGGTGTGAGCCACCACACCCAGCCAATTATTCCCATTATGTAGATAAACAAAATTAGGTATAGAGAGCTTAACTAATGTGCACAAAGTTACAGAGCTAAGAAAGTAAATGACTGATGCAAATCCAAGCAGCGTGACTACAGAGCCCTTACATTTAACTGTGATGATACTTCTTCTATACTAGAGGTACAGAGCAATTTAATATTTGTTTCATACCTTTGACGTCACCAATAGGTATTAAGATTAGTTTTCTATTTTAAAAAGAAAATCAAAATAATTGTAAAACACTAATAAAACAGAAGATTTGCAAAACTCTATCTGCCTACAGATTGATTTTGACAGGTGACCAGCACACACTGGAGAATCCCTTTGTATTACTGTTCTAGGCACAATGCAATATTTTCATGGGCTATTTAATGAAAGCACTAAAAATGCTTCCTGTGAGTAAATTTTATAAAATAATGTTTTAAAATACCAATAGAAGTATAGAAAATACTCCTATTATATTTATACCCAAATCACTAACAATAGGCCTAATTCTACAGTATTCAGGTTATTCGTTGAAGTCTGTCATCTCCAAGACTTTTAAACATTTTGAATTTCTTACTTCAAATATAACTGCAGATATTATTTGAAAGACTGATATCTAGATGGTAGGATTATAGGTAGTTATAATTTTCTGATTATATGTTTAATATATTAGTTTCTAAAATTTTCACAATAGACATATAATATCAGTGTTATAATCACAAAAACAATTACTTCATTGGCTCTCACTAAAGTCAATGAACTAATTCATTAGAGTTCTCAAATGGCAATATAATGCTAGGTATTATCAAGGGTTAATAAATAATTGAAATAAAGTAGAAGGTATAGGCCTGTCTGAGGTAAAAGCATGAAATAAGATCATCAGGGCATGTCCCACAAGCAACATGTTTTTCAGTTTACTAAATGGAATATATGGCCTAAACAGCACACATGAGATAGATAAAAATTTAGTCTTATGTTTCCAAACAGTGATATATAATCTATATGACACTGATACATGCTTTCTCTAGAGGTAGGGCTCAAAGAATATGCATTTTTAACCAACTCCACAAATGATTCTGAAGCACACTAAAACCTGAGAACCATTATAGTAGGTGCTCAATAAATGCTTGTTAGATGCGTAAGAAGTTTTGTTAAAGCAGGCTGAATGCTTGAGTTTACCTGCTGCCCCAGGTCTATAAGTTAGCAAAAATACTTCTTATGTCTGAAGAAGTTTACAAGAATTTCCAAAGAAGAATAAAAGACAAGAGAGTGACCCAGGGAAATAAACGAAATATCACAATAAAAATATCTTCATGTCTTACTCAAAAAAAGAAAAATACCTCTTTCTGGTTATCTTCTTCCTTAGAAAATATGGAGTCTGAAAGTATGGATTCTGAAAATGTGGAAACCGAAAATATGGAAACGGAAACTACAGAATCTGAAAATATGGACATAGAGACTCTTTCTTCAGTTTCTGCTTTGCAGGCACTCTCTAAACTACTTAATCCTGAAGAAGAAGATGGTTTTGACTCTGAACAGGTGGTCATATACTTACAGATAAATTAGTTCTATTCATGGGATGTTGTGGAACTGTATTTGAACAACTTGTTCCCACTTTGCTGTGGGAGCAGAGCTGTGTCATCTGATACATTCACAGGAGGTTGCAAGGTTGATTATGCATGAGAGAATAAACTCTAGTACATTTTTAGCAAACATAATTATATTTTTTTCTAAACCACCTGAACACTGAATAGGAAAATAGTTCTGTAACTATGGTAGCAATAGCCAATTTCAAAATGTTTGTCATTTATATTTATGGCCAAAGAATGCTTGACAACCATTGCAAAGTGGTAGCTAAGACTGTTTAAATCTAGACAGTATTTCTGTAAAACAAATATTTTCAATTATTGTATTAATTGCATTCCCAAGTACCAGTTTCTTAATTTTTAAAATTTGCACGTGAAAGCAGAACAGAAACTATTTTGAGCCAAATAACAGACAAACTAACTTCAACCTACCAAAATTGGCTTCCTGGTACTTGCTCAAATAAAGCTATGGAGTCTAATTAGTTAAGTAACATTTGGGGTCAGGATAGGTAATGTCAGCAAGGCTTGCAGCAGCAAGATGAGCTTCATTTTGGATAAAAGATTTCCCTGCTGAACTGACTTTTTTAAAGACGAGGTCTCACTCTGCTGCCCAGGCTGGTCTTGAACTCATGGGCTCAAGCAAGCCTCCTGCCCCAGCCTCCCAAAGTGCTGGGATTACAGTTGTAAGCCACCGCACCTGGCCTGAACTGCCTTTGGCCACTCCAGTATTCCCAGAACAACCAAGACACTTTTCTATAACTCCAGCTTGTCATTCTCCTATTCCTTAAATATCAATAAGCCTTGGCTACCAGCCTGCCTATAATAAGACAAAATTGGGGGCAAAAATATCATACTATAACAGAATAGATCAATTTGTATAAAATTATTATTATTATTTTTATTTTTTTTTGAGTTGGAGTCTAACTCTGTCGCCCAGACAGTGGCTCCCGGCCACTGCAACCTCGACCCACTGGGCTCCAGCTATCCTTCCGCCTCAATCTTCCGAGTAGCCAGAATTACAGGCACGCGCTACCATGCCCGGCTGATTTTTTTATTTACTGTAGAGATGAGGTCTCGCCAAGTTGCCCAGGTGGGTCTCGAACCTGCGGGCTCAGGCAATCCACTCACCTCGGCCTCCCAAAGGCGCGGGATTACAGACTGAGCCACCAAGCCTGGCTATAAAATTATTTTCATGAAGTGTTTCGTTATATGACCATTTTACCATGACTAAATCATCTTTCATGGATATATATATCAATTTACTCCTAAAATTCATTTGTGTCATAATGTGGAAAAATATATATATATTATGAATATACAGCAAATTCGGTGGCTCACATTCGGTGGATTGAACTCCAGGAAGAGCTTAGGTAGAACAAAACAGAATAAATAAAATATTAAATGGAAATAAAATTTGTAGAAGAGAGGAACTGAGTCAGCTTGGAGCCAGGACCAGGAACCAGGAAGTGTTAGGGAAATGTCTTAGTAGAGGCCAAAGAAAGAAAGAAAATTCAGGATGTTAATAACAGCATTGAATATATACAACAAATATGACACAGGAGAAAAAGTTAGAAACAATATTTCAATGAAGTTGGGAATGCAAGCTCATTTTTGCTGCCTTAGTTGAAGTAGCAGAATGATAATTCTCTAGAGCGTACTTGCATCCTGGGAAAGGTAGGGTTACGCCATATAGAAAAAATATATTCAGTATTTGAGAAACAGTGATCTTGAATATAGTAAGGTAGAACTTGTAACTGGAACAGATTTAAAAGTAAGGATTTACCCTGGTTACAAAGCCTGTTTCCTTTGGCGTTTAGAGTTGGACATGTTTATTTGCATCTAGAGGTGTTTCTAGGAGGAAAGATAAGTGCTTATGAGAATAGAGAGACTAACATCATTTTACTGAATTGTACAATTTATAAAGGAAAATTACTATAATAATATATGATTCTGTATATCTAGGTTATAAGCAATTTTGAGATAATTGGTCATTCAGACACCACAGTACAGATATCATTAGAGGGTATAGAATTAGAACGCCAGAACAGTGGGAGAATAATTAATGTTTCTAATGAACTATTAAATTTTCCAGGAGAGAAACTGCTTTTCATTTTTTAACATGTATTAATCTTGGGAACTGTAGGATGATTACAAGAGTGAGGTGTTTTTTAAAATACACTCACTGAAAACAGCAAGAGAACTGTTGCATACACAAGGTTCATTTATACTATCCCTTTTCTACATGAATTGTTAAGACTCTAGGAGATAGGGAAGAGAGTGTGTCTGTCATTTTTCAAACTCATGAGAGGATCTTAAGGCCTGTGGAAAATAAGGTTCACCGCTCTTCACAGATATTGTAACAAGGATGTTCTGACTCTCTTACATATTACAAAGTGGCATGAATTGCAATGATAAATTGCTCGGATAATTGGCTGTAGATTCATGATAAAGGCTCAAATGATATCCTTATAGAAAACAATTGCCAGTGGTTTTTAAAGTTTTTATTATCCCATTCAATCTTTTTACTTGAAAATTTTATTTTTAATCATTTATTTTCATTAAGCTAATAAATTGAAACTCCCCTCTGTTCTAATATACTGGTCCAATCATCACTGTCCATAGAGATTATACCAATTTTTGTCAGGAATGTCCAGGGTTTTATTTCCACTGATTTTAATTTTCTGTGAAAGGAAACACTCATCAAAACTAGAGGCCCTCATGTTCCGAGAAATACTTTACCCTGATAGATTGTTAGTGTTCTGATTATTAATAATTTAAGGAAAGTACTACACGGTTATATGACCTTAGTGATTAAAAAAGAGGGGAAAATGTCCCAAATACTGTCTTGAGTTTTTCACATAAAAATGCCTATAACACCTTAATCGCAGACGTAGCACTTTTAAAACACCTTTTTGGAAAGAAAGAGTTACTGTCTCAGACACTTTTGAAATGTTGTAGATTAATTTCTGATTTATAACTGTTGGAATAGTTTAGCATAATAAAGACCCAGGTGAACTGTTCCCTCAGCTTTCAAGGACAGATACTACTCCCCTTGTCCAAACAGTGCATTCTAACTTTTGTACATGTCTAAAGTCTTAGGAGATGATGACAGGGGCCTGAGAGAGACAGAGGTACTAGTCTGACAGAATCCAAGGAGATAAGAATTTTTATCTTTTTGTTTTAGAATCGTAGGGTACATGTGAAGATTTACTACATAAATATATTATGTAAAGATGAGGTTCAGACTTCTGACTAGCTTTTCCCCAGCCCAGTAGTGGGCAGGTACCCAATGGGTAGTTTTGTATCCCTTATCCACCCCCCGCTTCTCCCTCCTTTAGCAGTACCCAGCGTCTCTTGTTCCTGTCCTTGTGGCCATGTGCCCAATGTTTAGAGCCCAGTTATAAGTGAGAATATGCAGTATTCAGTTTTTTATTTCTGTGATAGTTCATTTAGAATGATAGTCTCCAGCTGTATCCATGTTGCTGCAAAGGACATGATTTTGTTCTTCTCTATGGCTGTGTAGTATTTCATCATGCATGTGTACCACATTTTCTTTATCCAGACCACCTTTGATGGGCATCAGGGTTGGTTCCAAGTTTTTGCTATCATGAATAGTGCTGAAATAGACATATGCATGCAGGTGTCTTTTTGGTAGAGCAATTTATGTTCCTTTGGGTATATTCCCAGGAGTGGGATTGGTAGGTCAGACAGCAGCTCTATTTTTTGTTATTTGCGAAATCTCCAAACTGCTTTCCACAAGGGTTGAACTAGCTTAGCTCCCACCAAAAGTGTACAAGCATCCCTTTTCTCTGTGACCTCACCAATACCTGTTGTTTTTTGACTTTTTAATAAAAGCCATCCTGACTGGTGTGAGATATCTCACTGTAGTTTTTATTTGCATTTATATAATGATTAGTGATACTGAGCATTTTTTTCATGTGCTTGTTGGCTGCTTATATGTTTTCCTTTGAGAAGTGTCTGTTAATATCCTTTACCCACTTCTTAATTATTTGTTTTTATCCTGTCAATTTGTTTGACTTCCTTGTAGATCCTTGATGTTATGCCTTTGTTGAATGCATAGCTTGTGAATATTTTTCCCCATTCTGTGGATTGTCTCTTTACTTTTTATGATTTGTTTTGCTATGCAAAAATTTTTAGCTCTACAAAGTCCCACCTGTCAATTTTAGTTTTTACTGCCTTTGCTTTTGAGGACTTGGCCATGAATTCATTGCCTAGCTGATGTGTGGGAGGGTGTTCCCTAGGTTTTCTTCTAGGATTCTTTTAGTTTGAGATTTCACATTTAAGTCCTTGACTGCCAGCAATGGAGTGAGTTGGAACTACAGAGTCTGACATCAGCAAGAATAATTAGTAAGAAATTGGAATTTTCTTGAAATATCAAAGAATCCCTGGGAGAAGTCCATGAAGTTGTACCACTGTACCACAGTGGTACCACTATACTGTTGGTGTTCTACTTAATTGAAAAAATGAAAATTGTTCTTATACTGGTGAATCAAGGGCAGTTCTATGGGGTGTGCATGCTTGTGTAGAATATGACAAAATAAACTTATATAAAGTGCTTCAGCTTGTATTTGGCACTATTAATTTGAGGTTACTGTTTGATTCTACTAGTTCAGTGTCAAGAGGTGGTGGGATGGTGTAGTGTACAATTCAGGATTAGGTACATACATGGTCATCGTACAGGTAGTTTGGGCCTCCCCTTGGTCCCCACTTTGTCTGTTTTGATAAGGTACCCTTATTGATGTTATGTGCCCTCCCCTGCCACCCTGACAGTGTCCCACTACTGCCAAACCCTTTCTTATATTATATGATAAATATTCAGGATCTGCTTATGAGTGAGAACGTATGGTACTCAGTTCTTAGTTTTTGTGATAGATCACTGAGCATGATAGACTCTAAATTCATCCAAGTTGCTGTGAAGTCCATAATTTTGTCCTTCTTTATGGCTGCATAATATTTCATCATGTATATGTACTGCATTTTTAAAATCCAGTTCACTTTTGATGGGCAGCATGGTTGGTTCCATGTTTTTGCTATTATGAATAATGCTGCAGTAAACATGCGTGTGCAGGTATCTTTTTTATAGAATGATTTGAGTTCCTCCAGTTATATTCCCAGAAGGGGGATTGCTGTGTCATATGGAAGGTCGATTTTTAGTTCTTTTAGAAATTACCACACTTTGATACCCATAGTGGAAAGAAGCAAAAGCAGTTGTCAAGGCTTTTGAATGGATTATTTGAAGTCTAAATACTTAGCCTCTATTTAGTAGTCAGTTTTTATTTATTTAAAACGTGTCCATACTGCTATTCCCCATATAATTACAACTGACACTGCTAAAACCCCAAAGTGCCAATGCTTGTATACCAACACTTGGTTCTAACCTTCACAGAGATGAATGTGGGTTATTGCCATATTTCCAGGTGTATATAATTCACTGAGCTGGAACTAGGGATTTAGTCTGACTCTAGGGCAGAGTCTATTAAACCAAATACTTTTAGGAAGGACAAGGAAAGCACATTCAAAATAATACTTGGTGTTTGTCTCTCTGTTGTATAACCATGATAGATAATTAAACTGGAAAGCTCTATGAGTATTTTTAGATAAAAAGCTTATCAAATTAAAATATTACTAGTCATATAGATAATAGAAGTAATAATTGTGGAATGCTGGACTTTTTTTCTTCTCCCCAGTCAAATTTTTTATCTACTATTGGAGCCATGGGTCCTGGGAATATTGGGCCACCAAAAACAGAAGAGCTTAAAGGTAAGTTATTTAGCAAAGCAGTATAGATCAATATAACTTTTCCTTGGTAGCAAAATTATAGGAAGAATAATACTAACTAACACTAGTACTTATTAAGATAGACTAAATAATAATGTATTGTATACTAGAAAATTGTTAAGATAGCAGATTTTAAGTGTTCTCATCAGAAATAAATGATAAGTATGTGAGGTAATGTATATGCTAATTAGCTTGATTTAGCCATTTCACTATGTGGACATATTTCAAATATCATGTTGTAAATACATCATGAATATAAATAATTTTTATTTGTTCATTAAAAATAAGTAAGTAAATAATTTGTAAAAAGAAGAATTGGCTGGGCACAGTGACTGAAGCCTGTAATCCCAGCACTTTGGGAGGCCGAGGTGAGGGGATCGCCTGAGCCCATGGGTTCGAGAACAGGCTGGGCAATGTGGCAAGACCTCATTTCTACAATAAAACAAAAAATTAGCCAAGCGTGGTAGCGCGTGCCTATAGTTCCGGCTACTTGGAAGGCTAAGGCAGAAGGATCACCTGAACCCAGCAGGTCAATGCTGGGGTGGCTGTGAGCGTGCCACTGTACTCCAGTCTGGGCAACAGAGTGAGACTCCAACTCAAAAAAAAAAGGAAGTTGAACTAAAATAATTGTGGAAGTGATGAAGAGCCATTTACATATAAAGATATTTTTACTCTACTGCTGCAGGTAAGTAGTTTTTCTAATAATGGAAATTAAGTTGCCTTCAATTATTCACATTCCTTGGCATATTTTCTGGGATAGAAGACCAAGAAAGTCACATGTAAGTGATTAGATCATTTTTTAAAATTTTTAGGCTTTTTTTTACCAAGATGCTTACCTTCTACCTTTCTATAGTCTGGAAATTTCATAGAATTCATTCATTAACTTAATAAATATTTATTGAGAGCTTATTGTGTACCAGGCAGTATGGCCGTCTCTGAGACTACAATGTAGATCAAAACAGAAAGAGTCTTGTCCTGACTGAGCTAAAAGACTTTTGGAAAAGATAATAAAACAACTACACAATGTTATTTTGCATTGAAATGCTCATGAATTAAAGTGTAAAATCATAGGTTCAATAAATTAAAATAATATTAATGTTTTTCCAGCATTTTGGTGTATACATTTTTACAGAGTTGAACATTTCACGAATCTTTAAAAATATGGAAGGCTGCAATTCTGTTGTTCTTGATTACTATTAACCAGAGGACAGGCAGGGAGAGGAAATGGATTTCATTTATCACTTTAGCTAATTGTGAAAGATATTATCTGGAAAAGTGTTTAAAATAATGGCTAAAATGAGGTCTGAAGATGGTTTTAAAATTTCATTTATTATTGTTATGCATACTCAAGAGACCTTATTTGCCTTATTCAAGAGATATTCAATCCATGGTGAGCTAGTTTGCATTTGATGTATTTCTGTACCTCCTATATTTCTGACAATGTAGGCCTAATAATCTTTAAATTCTTAGGGCAACAACATATATACAATGTTATATATAAATCTGTAGTTATGCTAGACCATAGCAGATAATTTTAAAAGAAGTGGCAGAACTGAAAACCTTACAATTGGGTGCATTTCTGGAAATGCTTAAAAGGACTCAAAGTAATGTTCTGCACCTAATGCAGGTCTCCATTTGATGCTACAATTGTTAGAACAAATGTAAGCTAGGTTTTTGCATGCCTACTGGAGCCTGTCTACATTTAAACATTTAAAGATGACATGTCAAAACCCAAGCACATGCTCAGTTCTGCGTAAAGGGATTTTCTTTAAAGTTTATGTCTACATGAGGAAAATACTGGATTCTTCAAAAATGATCATTGTATTCACTGCTTTCAGTTTCTGTAATTGATATTATTGTTTTAAGAATTTTGCCATGAGTGGATTGCCTGAGCCCACGGGTTCGAGACCCACCTGGGCAACTTGGCGAGACTTCATCTCTACAACAAAATCAAAAAATTAGCTGGGTGTGGTAGTGCGCGCCTGTAGTTCCAGCTTCTTGGAAGGCTGAGGCGGAAGGATCGCCAGAGCCCAGCAGGTCAAGGCTGTGGTGGCCGGAAGCGTGCCACTGCACTCCAGTCTGGGCAGAGTGAGACTCCAACTCAAAAAAAAAAAAAAAAAGAATTTTGCCATGCTTGCCCCACTGAAAAGACATAGAATTGCAAAATGAATAAAACATCATGAGGCAACAATATATTGTCTCCAAGAGACTCATCTCACCAGAAAGACACTCACAGACTAAAAGTAAGAGGATGGGAAACAAAATTTCAGGTGAACGGAACACAAAAAGAAAGCAAGAGTCACAATTTTAATATCAGACAAAATACCCTTTAAGCTATCAAAAAATTAAAAAGATATGGAAGTTCACTACATAATGATAAAAAGTTCAATCCATCAATAAGTTCAATCCATCAATCCATCCTAAACATATATACACCCAACATAGAGGCATCAGCTTTCATAAAGCAGCTTCTAGGTAAACTTAAAAAAGATTTGACTCTAACACTATCATAGCTGGAGACTTAAATACCCCACTCACAACCCTAGACATCATCAAGACAAAATATCAACAAGGAGATCCAGAACCTCAATGGGACACTTGACCAAATAGACTTAATTGATACCTATACAGAACACTTCACCCAACAACCACGGAATATACATTCTACTCATCACCACATGGAATGTACTCTAAGATCGACCACTTCCTCGGTCATAAATCAAGCTTAAAAAAATTTCACAAGATTGAAATACTGCCATGCACCTTCTCAGACCACAGTGGAATAAAAATAAATATCAACACTGACAAAGCTTCCCCCAAACCCACAAAGATATGGACACTAAAGAGCACAATACTAAGCAACTCCTGGGTCAACATGGTCATCAAAAAAGAGATTAAAAGATACCTGGAAATAAATGAAAATGAAGAAACATCTTACCAAAACCTCTGGGATGCCGTGAAATCAGTACTAAGAGGGATATTCATATCGCTACAAACATACATGAGGGTTTTTATATAGTAAGACACAATGTAAGATAAGACATTTCTATCCAAATCAGACTGATCATGTTTGGGATTTGTTCTTTTATATAAAAATATTTTTACATATGATCTTATTTATGTTTCAAAACAAATGTAATATATATATATGGAAAGAGAGAGAGTGAGAGATTGTAAAGATACACTCCAGAATGCTAGCATTGATTATCTCCAGGCAGTTGGATTGTAGATCATTTTCTTCTTTTTGTTTATATATTTTTCCAAATGTTCTACAGTTGTTATTACAATTCTACAATGTATTTGTTCTGTATTGATAAAAATATTTAAAGTCAGTTGTTACTTATTTCGCTTGTTTTGACCACAAAATAAGCTAGTGATTGCAAGTGAAGAATGTTTTACTTCAGATATCCCAAACTGAGGGCGACAAATAACAGGAGCAATTTAAAGGAAGAAAAAAAGCAACAGTTTCAGCTTTATCTTCCCTTTCTTCACAGTCATCCCTCAAACCAGTGAGGAAAATAATGAGGACATCTGGAATCCAGAAGAGGTTCCAGAAGGAGCAGAGCATGATGATATGTGGGACGTTAGAGAAATCCCAGAGTAAGTCAAATGAAACCAGGAGTGTTTAGGAGTTTAAGTTATATGCATCATCTGATACCATTCTATTTCTGTCAAGATTCATAAAGTAACTTACACCACATAAAAGATAAAACTACAACAACACACAGAAGGCATTTATAATTGATGTTTTTTTCCTTCTAGAGCAGAAGCAAATAATAAAACATAATACCTCCCTTTCAGTTATTATCTGGCAAAAGATGAAAAATATAGTCATGTCCATTATTAATTTATTTTTAATGTCAGTTCTTTGTATAATGTGGAACTATCCGTAGAAGAAAACCAGCCAATTAAACTGCAAGCATTCATACAAACTAAATTACAATACCATGTTTCTGTGTCAAAGACCTCCTTCTAATTACTCAGTGTTCTATAATTTCAGTAAAAGGCTATGTTCTCCCTCCAATTATCAGTTGTTACCCAGACTTATTTACTAGCTATTTAAAAATTATACTTAGTCTTCAGTGTATTTTGCAAGCAGAGTTTAAGCCTTGTTTTGTAGCCTTTTCAATACCATCAAATTATAAATATGAAATTTAGAATTATAATCACAAAAAGCCTTTTATTCTGATAAAAATAAATGCTCAACCTTTGAGAGAACTTAAAGTATGTTTACATACATAGGCGAAATTAATGATCAAATAGACTAAGCTTTAAATATATGTATTTTGAAATAAAATATTGATTGACTATATCATAGCTAGAAAACAAAGCCAACATATACTAAATATTATGTACTTTATAAATTCTTAAATATTTTTTATGGTAAGTGATCTAACAACTTTTCTAATTCTGACTACAACGGTCCAGTGTTTTAAAAAAAATGCTTCCATTTTCTACATCACTTCTGAAAATAGAAGCAGTGGGAAACTATAGATAGTTAACAGAAAAGAAGTATCCAGCTTTCAAACAAACAGTGTCAAAACCATAAACCTCATTAAAAAAATCAAAGACAATTTAAAATTTTTTCATAAGAATGAAGAGAGTAAATCTCAGGTTATGTTCATACAGTGCCCACACATTCATATGAAAGGTTAAGAATTAAGTCACCCATTTGTCATATTGTCTAACGAATATCAAGCATCCATATGCAGCAAGCTTCAAATTAGAGTAAATTTTCACTTTTCATCATGATATTTGATGTTCTGTAGATGGAATATCCATGAAACTCATGAGAAAATTTGCTTTATGTGACTTTTAGTCTTTTTTTTCCTACCTTATGAAAATACATTTCAAAATGTCCCACTGGGTAAAGAGGAAAATAGTTAAAGAATATAAACAGGCAATTTACAAAAGAAGAATCACAAATGGCCAAATAAAAAAATAGCAAGGGCCTTAGCTAAGGCACTGTCTTTGGGGAAAAGTATGAGGGTCTTTATTTGAGAGCGTTTTGAATGAAGATTTGGTATTTGAAAAACTGAAATGAATGAAATAAAAGCATTAAAGATGATGCTGAAGTTGCTCACTTAAGTGATTGAGTAAATGCTAATACCATTAACTTTGATAGGGATTATAGGTGGAGGAGAAGCAGTGAGTTTGATTTTGGATATGCAGACTCTGAGATGTCTTTGGGACATCAAGCAAACTATATAGTAGGTAGTTGGAAAATTGTATCTGGAGCTCAGGAAAAAAAGCAAACTCCATTTGGGAGTCATGAGCATATGGATCAATCACTTCTGTTTGTTCTAACCTGACTTCACCTTTGTAAATACTTGGTAGATGTTATAGCCTATTAAGAGAAAAATACTCCATATCAAATACTACTTATTGTTAGTCTTGTTCAAACTCAGAGAAAACCCTTTTTCATTCTTGGGCATTCCTATTTGCAAATGGTCAGAAGTTCAATCTAATCCTTTCTTCTTACTCCAGAGATTTACCATTTCTTCATTAGGGTAGAATTAAGCAGAAATAATAATTGATAATTTTTTCATTCTATCTGAAGAGATAGAGTACCTTTTGGCTGGGTGCTTCTATAAACCATTCTATCCCCAAGGGCCCACGTTTGGGAGAAAGAAAAGATTTGTGAATTTTCATGTGTGGGGTGAAAGACGGAAAATCTTTCATTGAACTAAGAATTTTGTAAGACCAGATTCTAAACATTAGAGTGTAGCTGTGTTCATCACATTACAAGTATTTCTATTGTAGAATTAAAGACTATAGAAATTATTTAGTTCAAACCCACACCTCTCAGAAATCATACATAGGTAGAAGCTGAGACCCCATGAGTTTGTGACTTAACCAAGGTCCACAGTTAATGACAGAAAAAAATACTAAACCTGGATTTCCTAACTCTAGTCTGATTTAATCTTATCAGAGGAGGGTTTCTATCTGTCCATCAAACCCTGAGTTATGGGCCCAGTATTTTTCTGAATCATTATTTTCCAGGAAAAGGCTTTCCTTTTTTCCTTCTATTTTTAATCTTATTAGAATCTTATTAGAAGTTCCCTCAATTCATTTTAGTTATGTAACTCTAAAACGTAAAGCTTTATTTTAGAAAATAATAAAATCCTGTTTCAGTATTTGATATTTTTTACCACATTTCTAGACTTCTTTTTCCTTTTTTTAATTTTATTTTTTGAGTCAAAGTCTCACCTGGTCTCCCGGCTGAGTGCAGTGGCATGATCACAGCTCATCACAGGCTCCTCCTCCTAGGCTCAGGCAATCCTTCTGCCTCAGTCTCCCAAGTAGCTGGAACTACAGGCACACCACCATGCCTGGCTAAGATATGTATATTTATGTGTGTGTGTGTGTGTGTGTGTGTGTGTGTGTGTGTGTGTGCATATATATATATTATATATATATTATATATATATAATTTATATATATATATATTATATATAAATTCTTTTTTGTAGGGATGAGGTCTCACTATTTTGCCTAGGCTAGTCTCGAACTCCTGGGCCCAAGCGATCCTCCCTCCCTAGCCTCCCAAAGTGCTGGGATTACAGGCATGAGCCACCATGCCCAGCATTCTTTTCCTTTATGTTATACTATATGACTGCAAAACTGCAAACATTTTATTTATTTAGTCCTTTTATTTTTTATAATAACATGTCCTCATAAGTTTCCAGTTTTCTGCTCTATGACAGGAAATTGTTTCTTCATTTGAGTCTAATTATCATTAACTTTCTTTCAGATATGAAATTATATTCCAACAACAAGTGGGAACTGAGGATATATTCCTAGGACTGACAAGAAAGGACTCATCAACAGCAAGTTGTACGGATCTAGTGGTAAGCCTCTTCTCCCCTTCTTCATTTTCTATATGACCGTTGTGGCTAAATTGGCTGACTATTGTATATACAATATTGTAGGCAAGATTATAAACTCTTTAAATGTAGTGGTTTCAGGTACCAAAGGGAATAATGGGATAAATAGTTTAAAATTGGTAACATGTACAAAATAAACTAAGTTTACACATGTTGGATAAGATTTGTAAATAAACAGAATCATATGAGGAAATACATGATTTATATTTCTATTCCTGTTAAAACTGTTCAATCTGATTGGAATGAATTTTCTTTCATCCTAGTTCTGTTCCATGCATGCCATCTGATTGGCTATTAACTTCTGATGAATTAACAGGCAATCAGAATAAAATATTTCCTTCCCTGAACCTGTCTTGCCTCCTATTTCTATATTTTTTGAAATGACTCAGCTTGCAATGGGGATTTAAAAAGGAATTTTGTTCTTAATGTTTGGATCTGAACTTCTGATGAAAATTACTAAGAAGACATCCAAAATGTTACTTGGTTCCCTTATCTGAATGACATTTAACAGCATGTTGGAGAGCATCCTTTGCCAAGTCATTGTTTCTATATAATAACAGTAGAAATACCAACAATATCAATAATACCAGCTTACTTTTGCTTATTTGATCCTTATAATGATTCTGTTGAAAAGTCTGGGCCTAACCTAGAGTATGGAATTTGACTCATTTTGGCAACATACGCATGTAATTCTAGTGTCAAAAATGTATTTTTTGAGATCAAAGGCTATGTGCTTCTTCTTTCTCCCTCCTCTCTTCTGATACATTATAGAATACTGAGGTACCCATGGGAGATACTCAATATTTTTTCATTAATCAAATGATAAATGGAATTTCTCCTTTGCATGAACTTGAGGTTTTCTCTTATTAGTAAAATCTAAGACATTCAATCGAATCAAGTAACATAATGGGAATAGTGACTTTAAATACCTCAGGAAATTTTTTTTTTTTTGAGTTGGAGTCTCACTCTGTCACCCAGGCTGGAGAACAGTGGCTCGTTCATGGTCACCTCAGAGTTGACCTGCTGGGCTCTGGTGATCCTTCCTTCTCAGCCTTCCAAGTAGCCTGAACTACAGGCACGTGCTACTGTGGCCGAATAATTTTTGATGTATTGTAGAGATGAAGTCTCACCATATTGCCAGGGCTGGTCTCGAACCAGCAGGCTCAGGCAATCCACTCACCTCGGCCTCTCAAAGTGCTGGGATTACAGGCTGAGCCACCGAGCCTGGCCTGGAGATTTTTCAAACTTTAATGAGTTAAGGTTTCAAGTAATCTTGAAGTAATTAGCTCCCAGGATTTTACCAGTAATATTCAAATTCCTCTCTTAAATTACTGTAAAATTGTGGTTTTGATGTCTAGTGTAAGGGATTGCTCTAAACTCTGGAGAAATTTTAGGCCCTAAATAAATAAAACTGTTGCAAGCCTTTCCATATCTCCTTTGCATAGTTTGTTTTTATTTTTCTCAGAAGGAAAAGGATCTTTCACACTACTAGTTTTAATAACAAAGGCATCCTGAATGAAGAATCTTAGACACTAAATCACACCTCATAATAGGAATATACAGTTTATCTAAAACTCAATAAGTATACACAGAAGACAACATGATACTTCCCTCTAATGAATTTATAGTCAACTAAGGAGATAAAACTAACATAAATGAACTAATTCTATTATTAAAAATTAAACTCAGTGTAGACGATTGTAAGAAGGTTTGGATAAGTCATGGACACTATTGAATGGCAGCAGCAAATACAACATTTGTTGATGCTATGGCACTTTACCACTTGTATATTGTTTTTCTCTTTTTCCTTTTTTTATTTATTAAATCTTTAAATACTTAATGAATGCTATTACATACCAGACACTGTCCTAAATACTAGAGTTACAAATATAAATAAGAAACAGTCAATTGTCCTCAAGAAATTCACAGTAAAGGAGATGGAAACCTAATAAATCATTGCAGTTCAGTATGGTAAGTACATATTTAGAGGCATATATCATGTGCATAGTAATATAAAGCAGGAAGGTGTTAACTCTGGGTGGATAAGATTTTTATAGTGGACAACATTCTAAGAGGGACACTCTAAGACAGAGGTAAGAGCACATGGAAAGGTATCCAGGCATGAAATAGCATGGCATATTTGAGTAAGCAGTGAGTATAACAAAAATAAAGAATAAGTGTGGGCAATGGTAGACTGGTAAGCTGACTCAAAAAAGGTAAAAAAAAATATACAGCTTTTACTTGTAGCTTGAATTTTATCCTATAGGCATATTAATGATGACATCCACCATCATTGATTAACCCCACTGATAAGACTCAGAGTAAAGAGGTTGTTGAGCCCATTTCAAGTATTTCTTGATCAAATGTATATGGTTTTTTTGTTCCTATTAATAATGTGATATTTCCTTGAATCTAAGACATCATCAAATTGTAAATGTGCCATTTATTTAACAACAATGTTTCTGAGGAAAAATAGATATAATACCACATTAACTGTAGTCATTGATTGTATGATGCATCTCAATATTGTAAACATTAAAATGTACGGAAAATTGTACCTTAGAATTTCCTAAATATGCTATTTGGGTCCTGGGCCTGGTCTATATATAAAAATTCAATCCAGAGGCTTTAAGACGAAAACCCTTACTTAAACTGCCGAAGAAAATAGGAATACAATCTGTTTAATTACAAGGAGTGATCTGGGGTTTAAAAATTCACAAGGGCCGGGCTCGGTGGCTCAGCCTGTAATCCCGTGCCTTTAGGAGGCTGAGGTGAGTGGATTGCTTGAGCCCACGGGTTCGAGATCTGCCTGGGCAGCGAGACCTCATCTCTACAATAAATCAAAAAATCAGCCGGGTGTGGTAGCGCATACCTGTAATTCTGGCTACTTGGAAGGCTGAGGCGGAAGGATCGCCGGAGCCCAGCAGGTTGAGGCTGCGGTGGCTAGGAGCGGCCACTGCACTCCAGTGTGGGCGACAGAGTGAGACTCCAACTCAAAAAAAAAAAAAAAATTCACAAGGAACACTCTTTCCTTTACCCTCCCCAAACTCCAAATAAGAAAGCAGGATTTATGGGCACTAAATCAAAATGATGGCCCCAAACAAAATTCTGAATTAGAAATATGTATGTCTTTAGCCAAACTTCCCTCTAGCCCCAAATCCAAAGAACCCCATCATCCAAATTCCACCTGCCCTATTGTTATCCTCTGCTGCTTTACTCCTGAGTTTGTAGCTACCAAGTTTCTCTTGCCTTAATCTATATTTAGGTATTTTAGAGCTAGAGTTAAGCCAGTGGTTTACAGGTTTGTCTTTAGCTGTCAAGCTTTTTCTTCAAACAAAATTCTATGAGAAAGCCCAGTGAATAAATCACATAAAAGTACCACTGCTTTGTTTCAAAAGGTACTACCACCCATGAGGCAGTTCTCAGGAGAATGACTGGGGCTCCTTGGAACACAGTTTGAAAGATGTTCATCTAGTCTATACTCCTTATATTACAGTTGAGAAACTAAGGTCAGGCTTACAGATAGAAATATAAGTAAGAGAGCTAGAGGCCTTCTTCTTCCTAGGTGATATATATGCTTTCCTTTAAACCTCATCTGTAGAAGGCTCATACATTGTTTTACTTTATTTTATTTTCATTGTCCCATTTATCTTCTAGATATATTCTCCATGCCTTCACCCAAAGCTTTTTCCCAAAGGGTTTGATGTATATATCCTTGACAATATATTTTGAATACATATGTATCATTGTTTGCTATAATTTTTTAAATTCAAAAAATACTTATTGAGCACTTATTATGGACCACATGCTGGTTATACAATATTGAACAAAATAGACATTCTTCTCTTGAAGAGCTTATTGTCAAGACAAGCAGCAGTACAGTGGCAGCTACTAGGTAGCTTGTAAGACTTTCACAAATTAATCCAATAAGGAAACAATTGCCCTTACCTTAAAAAGATATCATTTATTACTTACACAGACAGTCTTACCAAGATCAGCAAAGTGTTAGCTCCCAGTATCCCTTTGTCCACAGGATCAAATCAAAGGGACCAGATGACAGGCTACATAAGCAGTGGAACACTCTGTTGCTGAAGAGTCAATTCTAGACAGCAGCTAGCTGTGTTATAGTCCACATCTGTATCCAAGGGTAGGAAGGTGGAAAGTCCTATGCCTTACTGGATCAGGGAGTAGGAAGCTGCATCCTGGAAGCCTCTCACGAGGTAAAGAGACAGATGAGAAACAGCATTGAGGCAGCTTCTCATGAGACTGCCTATCTTCCCGTGTTCTGGGAGGATCACAGGATGTTCTGCCAAGACCTGGGTCACACTGTAGTTCAGCCTTGCCTATGTGGCTTATGTGAAAGTACAAGGTCTCCAGAGTGCTACAGTGAAACTATTTCCCTACATTTAATCTCTATGAATACATGCTTTGTTCTTGTTGTTTTCACTTAATGTGACATAATAATAGCAAACAAATTTGCTTATATGTAGTGTTTCTCTCATGTAGGTTGTTACTAGTTTTAATAATAAAGGTATCCTGAATGGAGAATCTTGGAAACTAAATCACACTTCATAATAGTAATATACAGTTGATCTAAAGCTCAATAAGTAGAATAAGTAGAAGTAGAAGACGACTTGATACTTCCCGCTAATGAATTTATGGTCAACTAAGGAAACAAAAGTTCTCTAATAATTTTATACATAGTAACTTACTAATTCCCATATCAACTCTATGAAATAGGAGCCATTATTATCCCTGCTTTGCAGATGAGGTTACTGAAGCACAATCAAGTGACTTGCATAAGGTCACACACATTTAGAATCTGGCAGGTTCAAATCCAGGCTATTTGAATTTGATTAAAGTATGTGCAAAGTGATAAGAATGCAAAGAAGAGGAAGTCCAAGCTGACTTCACAATAGAGGTAGCATTCAACCCAAACTATTAAAGGAAAAATAGTTTGTTAGGCAGCAAAGGGTAAAAATACTGTCCAAGCAGGGTGAATAAAATGAGCAAAGGCATAGTGCTATGAAAATAGATGATAAGTTTTGAGAACTACTGTGATGTTCTTAGAGCTCCAGAATGCACTGGAAAGGAGTAATATAGAAGACAGAATAAGTGGTTTGCAGCTAGCTATCAAAGCCCTCATATGTTATACATACCACTGTAGACTGAATTGTGTCCCCCCCCAAAATACACTATAGACTGAAGCCCTAACTCCCAATGTGATGGCATTTGGAGATAGGGCCTTTGGGAAGTAATTAGGTTTAGATGAGGTCATGAGGGTGGGGTCCCCATGATGTGATTAGTGCCCTTAGAAGAAGAGTTACCAGAAAGTCTGCTCACTCTATACCATATTAGAACACAGAATGCAGCCATCTGCAAATCAGGAAAAATCCTGTCACCAGAACTCAACCATGTTGGCACCCGATCTCATACCTCTAGTCTCCAGAACTGTGAAAAAAAAATTGTGCTGTTTAAGCCACCCAGTCTATAGTATTTTGTTATGGAAGCCCAAGCAAACTAAGACATCATGAAGTTTGGATTTTATTTGTGGACATTAGAGTTAGTAAATGTTGTTTTTTTTTTTCTTTTGGACTCATCTTTATTTCTTGCATTACATGATAGGCTCTATTCACAATAGCAAAAACATGGAACCAACCATGTTGCCCATCAAAGCTGAACTGGATTAAAAAAATGTCTACAGGGTGCCTGAATGAAACGTCATTGTACACCTACCCTTAACTGTACCCCACAAAACCATAATAAAAACTACTGATTAATGAAAAAAA
>NW_007259569.1:431486-433385 GCF_000164805.1 Carlito syrichta | reverse complement strand
AAAGCTGAACTGGATTAAAAAAATGTGGTACATATACACAATGGAATATTATGCAGCCATAAAGAAGAACAAATATATGGACTTTGCAGCAACTGGATGGATTTGGAGTTGATCATAATCAGTGATTTATCACAGAAACAAAGAACAGAGTTCTATATGTTCTCACTCATAAGAGGACTTTGAACAATTATAGTGCTATAAGAAAGTGATTGGCAGTAATGGGAAACTGTCATGGACCGGGTAGGATTGGTAGTTGAGGGAAACTGCTAGGGGAGGGAGGGGCATACCTCATCAACAGGGGTACCTGCATGATCAATGTTTGTATACCTAACCCTGAATTGTACCCCACATCTTTATGATAAAAAATTTTTAAAAAGAATGAAATAAGATCAACGAAGGAGATGAGATATAAATTCCAAGTGAAGAGATCATCCACAGGTAGGAAAAGGGCCAGGATGTTTTCTGAGCTGGGAGGGAAGAGGGAAAACATGGGTAGGGTTAAGGAGGAAGATAAACGAGTGGGCTGATGGTTGCCTATTGGCATAGAGAAAACAAGAAACAATGGTCTTATGATTATTACAGTTAGTTACATACCTTTGAGTTCTTCGAAGCCAAGTAGTGTCTTCCTCACCTATATTCCAAGGACATAGCAATTACAATAGGCACAGATAGGTGTTCAAGTAAATGTTTTAAAGCAGGTGAGTTAAATGATTGGATGAGTATTTCAGAACAACTCTGGTGGCAGTGTGAAGATTGAATGAGGTGGTGATTATGGTGGGAGATAAGTGTGAGTTTGGGGGAATGGTGTCAGGAAGCCAGTTAGGCAATTGCGCTTATCTGGGTAATAGAGGTGAGAACCTGAACTCTGGCAGTGGGGATGGAGAGAAAAGAATGGCTTCAGTAGACATTTTGAAAATAATATTGATAGGACGTGGAAAGTGGCTGAATGTGGTAAGTAAAGGAGAAATTCGATTTTTTTCTTTTTTTCTTATAAAGATTTGGGGTACAATGCAGGATTAGTTATACAAATATTGATTATGCAGGTACCCTTGTTGATGAGGTATGCCCCCTGCCTCCCTCAGCAGTTTCCCTCAACTGCCAATCCCACCCCTCCTCCCCGAGAAATTTGATTTTTAGCTTGGGTGAGTAGGTGAATGGTGATGGTATTAATCAAGAAATGGGAATGTAACATGGTTATCTCTGAATGGTAGACTTGAAGATAGTTTTGGGGTTTTTTTTGCTCATGTGTATTTTCCATAGTTTTTATAATTACCACCTATTACTTTTGGAATGAGAATAAGTAATCAAAGGGTGGTTTTGTTTGTGTGCTGCAGGAGCAGGGTGTGGAATGAAAAAGAAAAACTGGCAAAGTTCTAGGAGAAAGATTTAAAATTTTGGTTATATTGAGTTTGCAGTGCCAGTAGGAAATCTTGTTGAAAGTATCCAGTAGGCTGCTAGAATTTCAAATCTATGTGGAACTCAAGAGGAGGAAAGGGACTAGAGATGTTGATTTTCAGAGTTGATGGTGTTTGCTCTCTGCAGGGGTTAGAATATACTACCACAGATCACTGATTTTGCATCAGGCTTGGAATGAAGTAGAACTGATTTTAAATTGTGTATGTGGTGGGGAGGGGTGGAGAGGGGGTGGAGAAGTGTGCTATAAAACTTGCAGGAATGGGGCTAACTGGGGACAGAATAGATGGCCCTTGGGATGAGGTCAAAAACCAGAGACAGTTCAAAGAGACATTTTAACTCCTTACTTCAGTCTTAGGCCAAGTATTGAAAACCAAAAGGAATTGGATCTGTGAAGTAGGGTTGGAATTGTGGCATGACTTTAGAGATGCAAACAAAGATGATGGGAAAAGTAAAAAAAAAAAAAAAGTCATTAGAAACAAGGTA
>NW_007259569.1:407064-431460 GCF_000164805.1 Carlito syrichta | reverse complement strand
AATAAATCAAAAATTAGCTGGGTGTGGTAGTGCGCGCCTGTAGTCCCAGCTACTTGGAAGCCTGAGGCGGAAGGATCGCCGGAGCCCAGCAGGTCGAGGCTGTGGTGGACGGGAGCGACCACTGCATTCCAATCTTAGTGACAGAGTGAGACTTCAACTCGGAAGGAAGGAAGGAAGGAAGGAAGGAAGGAAGGAAGGAAGGAAGGAAGGAAGGAAGGAAGGAAGGAAGGAAGAAAGGAAGAAAGGAAGAAAGGAGGTAGGAAAGAGTGGAAACTTGCCTACCCCTAAGAATAAGACTCACTGAGGTACCAGACCTCTTGGGGAGTATGGGGAAAGGGAATATAGGTATCAAAGATAGGTAAGAAGTAAGAAGATAACATAGCTTCTCCGTGGGACTATTTGTGGCAGGAAACAAGATGGGTGCATTAAGGAAATAGGTCAGCAGATTCCTATTCCTATTTTCATCCACGGGTGTTGAACAGCAGATTATCTCTAAAATCCAATAATGAATGGGGCTAAGGTTATTGGTTTTCTGCCAATCTACCCGTTATTTGTTCTAAAAGAGGAGAAAAGCAGCTTGCAGATAGCTTGATGCTCTTTGAGCTAGAATGGATACATAATGTTTTGGTGCCCCACTTTGATGATCTATGTTGGTAAGGGGACATTCTGATGTAACCAAAAAACAAGCCACTATACCTGTATTTTTCCCATCATCACCTCCTCACTAGGATAAAAGCCTTCCCCCAACTGTATATCTCACTAAGAATGGGGTGAGAGTCAGTCACCATCTGGCAGGCACAACCAGAAGTCACATATTTATCATATGTATTTATCCAGAAAGGGCTATCAGTCATTCTGAGCAAAGTGTGTACATAACCTCTAAGAATTCACTTGTTTTCTGCTTTTCAAATTCTGATTTCTCTCTTAAAGTTAAAAGAGTTATATTTGTTTACTTTTAATAAATAAATAGATTTGGCTGCTTGATAATGAAATGGATTTTCTTTTCCACTTAAAATTCTAGAGGATGGACATCTGTTTTGGGTTTCTTTCTTCCTTTTATTTTATTTATTTATTTATTTATTTATTTATTTTTTGGTAGGTTTCATCTGATTATCCTAACCTTGTTCAATTGGTTTTATATCGGACATGTGGCAGGGAGACAGATATTTCAGCTGTGACATTATTCCTTATTATCAGCTTCAGGCAGCATAGTAAACCTTCACTTAAATTTCTAATAGTTCTCTCAGTAATATACATACATTTATAGCTAATATAACATTCCTTCATATTATTGGTACTGGTAGGAAAGGGGAACTAATACCTCCAAAGCTGATCTAATTGTATAAATTTAATGTATTTCTTATTATGAAAATAATATACATTTAAAATTTTATACAATACCAAAATTAGTAGAGTTGACAATAAAAGTTCCTCCCCAGTGAGGGGGGAGATATTAAGGTCAGAGATGGAATAAGGGCGATGGATGTCTTATACATATTACTTGGTAATAAAAAAATCCGTAAATTTACATTTTGATAATGTCATTTTGAGGATGTTTCATAAAAATATATGAATCACATGGTCTGGAATCCTTGCACTAGAACTGCCAAAAACTTCTGACTCCATACAAGCAAATTCATAGACTGACCTTGAAAAATACCAATACTTGAGAGATGAATAAAGGAAGAGGAACTGAGATGACTATTTAGAGATGGGAGGGAAATCATAATTATTATCTATTGCTGTAAAGAAGTAAAACAGCATTAGGATGCAGAAAGAACTTTTAGTTTTGTCAGTCAAGAAGTCTTTGGTGATCTTTGCAAGAGAGCAGCTTCAGTGGCATGGCTAATGCCGGACTGAAAAAAAAGCTAAGAAGTGACTAGGAAGTGAGGAAGAGAAAGCAGAAAATAATAGATTGTTATTTGAGGAAATTTAGCAGTGAAGAGGAAGAGAGTGAGGAGACGGTTGTTGAGGAGGAGGTAGAACTTAGGGGAGTTTTTTTGTTTTGTTTTTGTTTTGTTTTTTGAGTTGGAGTCTCACTCCGTCGCCCAGGCGTCAACCTGCTGGATTCTGGCAATCCTTCCACCTCAGCCTTCCAAGTAGCCAGAACTACAGGTGCGCACTACCATGCCCGGCTAATTTCTGATTTATTGTAGAGAGGAGGTCTCACCAAGTTTCCCAGGCTGGTGGCTTGAACCTGTGGGCTCAGGCAATCCACTCGCCTCGGCCTCCCAAAGTGCTGGGATTACAGACTAAGCCACTGAGCCCAGCTTTAGGGGAGTTTTTAAAGACAGGTGAGACTTAAGTGTGTTTTTCAGCTGATGGCAAGTATCCATGTGTTCATCCATGTAATATTTATTTAGTTTCTACTGTATGTCACTAGAGCTAATAAACAAACAGTAAAAAAGTAGTCATGGTATGGGCCCTACAGAACTTTTATAAAAGGGTGGAAGCATTTTCAGTTGTCACAATGATTACAGGATTTTATTATCATTTAGTACTCAGGGCCAGTGATGCTTTAAATCCTGCGCTAAGAGGGACAGTCCTCAAGAATGAAGAACTGTCCTACACAAAATGACAATAATTGCTTCCCTCTAGTTTAGAAACATTGATTAGAAAAAGAGAGATTTGAAAATATGAGGGAAAATACTCGGCAGCATCCTACCCTGTTGACTACTTCTTCCCTCTTGAAACAGTTTTCTCTTTAATGACCTCACTTTCTCCCAGTTTTAAATCAAAACCATTGGGCATTCCTCCTCTCTTTTGCATCCAAATCACTGACTCTCACTCTTCTTCCTTAAGTTCTCTGGAGCTTTGACTGGTGTCTTTTTTTCTCTACCTATTCTCTTTCCATCTAGTCCCATAGCTCTAAATACGATTTATCTTTCTAGTCCTGACCTCCTCCATGAGTTTTGAATTTGTATGACCGTATATTTGCCTGGCATTTCTCACTTGTTTAATAGGCAACTCAAACCTAGCATGTCCAAGACAGAACTCTTTTTTGTTTTTTGTTTTTGAGTTGGAGTCTCACTCTGTCGCCCAGGCTGGAGTGCAGTGGCACGCTTCCGGCCACCGCAGCCTCGACCTGCTGGGCTCCGGCGATCCTTCCGCCTCAGCCTTCCAAGTAGCCGGAATTACAGGCATGCGCTACCACGCCCGGCTGATTTTTTGATTTATTGTAGAGATGAGGTCTCACTGCCCAGGCGGGTCTCAAACCCGCGGGCTCAGGCAATCCACTCACCTCAGCCTCCCAAAGGCGCGGGATTAGAGGCTGAGCCACCGAGCCCGGCTCAAGACAGAACTCAATAGTTTTCCCTAAATCTCTTTCTCCTTCATCTTCCTCATAGAAACAACATTCACCCAGTTGCTCAACTTAAAAACCTAAATCACCCCTCATTCCTCATTCCTTTATACCTCATATTCTATCCATCAGCAAGTCTTACTGAGTCTACCTTCAAAATAAATTCTAAATCTATCTAATTTTCATTACCACCACAACGGCTATCATGTCACAAACCACCATCATCTCTACCTGGACCATTCTGATTCTCTTCTGTTTCACCTCCCTGCTTTGACTCTTGCTTTTTCCTTACAGTCTTTCCACATAAGAGATCCTTTTTTTTTTTTTTTTTTGGAGTTGAAGTCTCACTCTGTCGCCCAGACTGGAGTGCAGTGGCCGCTCCCAGCCACCGCAGCCTTGACCTACTGGGCTCCGGCGATCCTTCCACCTCAGCCTTCCAAGTAGCCGGAATTACAGGCACACGCTACCACGCCTGGCTAAGTTTTTGATTTGTTGTAGAGATGAGGTCTCGCCAAGTTGCCCAGGTGGGTCTCGAACCCGCGGGCTCAGGCAATCCACTCACCTCAGCCTCCCAAAGGCGCGGGATTACAGGCTGAGCCACCAAGCTCGGCTAAGAGATCCTTTTTAAAAGGAAATCAGACCACCTCATTTATTTGCTCAGAACCCTCAATGGGTTCTATTTTCCTATCACACTTAGAATGAAATCCACACTTCTTATCTTAACCTATGAGGACCCATGTAATCTGGCCCTTACTTTTATAATTTCAAGTGATGCCATACTTTATTCCTTGTTTGTTATCCTTGCCTCCTTCCTGATCCCTTAATATGCCAAGTTATTTCCCGAATTCATTGCTATTCATTCCACCTAGAGTGCTTTTCCCTCAGATAATGATAATTTTACCTCCTCCTTTCCAATAATTTTGCCCCCTATTTTTTTTTGTTTAGTTGCATCGGTTAGTAACCCTAGAACTATATTATGTAATAGTAAGACATTATTTCTTATTTCTCACTTTAATTAGAATGGTTCTTGTGTTTTCTTATTCAGTCATACTGACTTTTGTGTTGTATGTTGAAGAACTGTTAATGTATTCTGATTATAAGAGTTCTAAGCAAGAATGAATGATGAATTTTATTAAATGCCATTTTACCATTTGTGGATATCATATGATTTTTTTTACCTTTGATCTATGGCTCAATTATATTAACAAATTTTTAAATATGGAACCATATTTGCATTAATTCATTCATTTACTCAACAATATTTTTTAAGTGGCTATGATGTGCCAGATACTTTCCTAAGCAATGAGGATACCATAGTAAACAAAACACAAAAATCACTGCCCTCACAAAACATACCTTCTTATGGGAGAGATAAATAAAATACACAAATTGTATTGTACATCAGAAGAAGAAAATGCTATGAAGAGAAAAGGAGTAGGGGGACATGACAGAGAGTACTAGAGTTGGTGGTGGCTGCAATTTTAAATAAATGTGGTTAGGGAAGACCTCACCTAAAAGGCAATATTTGAACAAAGACTTGAAGGAGATGAGGAACTGAGTTTCAGCTGTTGGGAAGGTTATCTAAGAGAATATTTATAGAGGAGGTAATGTTAGAAATATCAATAGAGAACAAAGAACTATCCTCAGAGAAATCAGGGCAAGTGTCCCAGAAACTGGTAGATAATTCCAACATGAAGGGTAATGGATGATATAGTGTGAGAACATGAGATTTCTTTTACTGTATATGTTTAGGGTGTTCAACATGATGTTTTGATATCTATATATATAATGAAGTGATTACTACAGTCAAACCAATTACTATAGCCATCTTCTCAGGCAGTTCCCTTGGGGGGGCAGGGAGAGTAAGAGCACCTAAAATCTACTCTTTTAGAAAATTTCCAGTAACAATACAATATTATTCACAATAGTCCTCATGTTATATAGATCTCTAGATCTATTTATTCTAAATAACCAAAACTTTGTATCCTTTGACCTATATCTCTCCATCTCCCACTCCACCTCTAGTAATCACCATTATACTTTCTGTTTCTATGTATTACATTTCTTTTTCGATTCCACATACAAGAGAGATCATGCAGTATTTTTCTTTCTGTGTCTGGCTTTCTTCACTTAGAATAATGGAGGACATGAGATTTTTTTTAACTGGAAAAAACAGACAGGATCAATGACATAAGGGAGATGGGAAGAAAAAATAGGCACCAACTGAGAGGACTATAGGGGAAACCGTGTCATCAGGAGAGATCCAGATTTCAATTACACTAAGAAGATGATGAGAATATGTAAAGAGGCTTAAGAGATAAGGGATGATGTACTGTGTGTTCCAGAGGACCTAATGGAAAAGTTTCAGGATGAGGGGTGAGAAGTGGAGACAGAATAGGAGATGTGACGATCCATATGGTAATTATTATATGATAAAGAATGATTTGGAAGTCTGAAGCTTCTTGTGGATATTGACAAATAGAGATACAAGTATAATGAATTTAGTTCTGGTGGTCTCAAAACAGGTAATAATGATGAGACTGTGAGTGTTTGGGGTGAGGGAGGTTTGAAGGACTGTGGATAAATGTTCTTACTCCAGAATGAGCTGTGCTTATTCTTACCTCTTGAGACAGGAGAGGAGTCATGCATCTATGAACTATTTTTAAAAAATCAATAGGCATGGCAGTATAGTGCTGAACTGTTTCAAAATAGTAACATTATAGAAAACGTATCCATTAATTTTTTTAAAAGATCTGTTGGTTTTGTGCTTTAGTTTTGGGCAATAAATGCCTCAATATTTTTTATTCTTCAGAGGTAAATGTTTATATCATTTCAAAGGAGGGATCCATTACCATTAATGCTTTTCATTTTCCTATAGATTATCATTGTCTATGAGAGTTTTTATAAAATACTTAGTATGGCTTCAGGGGAAAAAACCCTCTCACACATGTTTCTGTAGTTAATCAATGGGAAATTAAATTATTGAAGCAATTCAAAATGAAACCTCCCCAAACTTTTTCTGTTAATCAAAACTTCCTAATGTTATTAAGTCTCAAATAGAAACTCAAATAGTCTTAACTTCTTTTCTAAATCAAATGTATTGGTAGTGGTTGCTGTATTTCTGTCAAATAGAAATATTTTTACAATATCTAGAACCCATAAATTAATTTAGAATATCTTCCAAAGTGTCAGCCCCAAACCCTTTGGTGAAATATCAGTATATAATGTAGACCGGCCAAGTTACATATAATTTTTATTTATTCTTCTCTTCTGGTGGTGATGAAGTGACATTTCAAAAGGTAACCTAGAATGGATGATCTCTATGGAAGTTCTGTTATTTGGACTGCTCATGTCAATTTTCAAACACCTTATAATAGGATCATAGACACCTATCTGAGGAGCTAGGGATCCTGTGTTAATCACTTACAAATTATAGGAATATGATTTTTCAGGAGTCATCTTGTCATATAAATCTCTCATAAGAACAACAAGGAAAGAAGAGATTTAAAACAATGACAATTCCTTAATAATGACCCCATCACCACCACTACCACCACCACCACCACCACCACCACCACCACCATCACCAAGGCTTTAGTTTGTAGTAAACCAGCTCTGTTTAGCACATTTAGGAGAATAAATGAAGGCCCATGAAAACATCTAAGCACTGGAACCTACCTTTACCTCGCTTCAGGAAAGCCTCAGAATAAATTGCCAGAGAGACACTGAGTCGTTTTTGACTACTTTCTTGAAGACAAGCTGACAGTAGGAAGAAGGGATCTCACAAACCTTAAATTAGTGGACTTTTTTCCTGGTACTTTTTACTTACAAGACTGGAGGAAAGATGTTTGAACTAAAGCTAGAGATAGGTACTGTAGCAGCCAGCTTCCAACATGGCCCGCAATGATTCTCACCTCCTAATACGATGATTCTCACCTAATATTCTTCCTGCTGTATTGAGTAGGGATGATCTATTTAACCAATAAGATTTTTTTTTAAATGAAAAAGAATAATTATGAGGCTACTTTAAAAAAAAAAAAAAGCATTGCTTCTACCTTGATCTTTTGGATCATTCAGAGTGGGAAGAAGATAGCTGTTGTGTCATAAGGACACTCAAGCAACCCTAAGGAGATGTTTATGTGGTGAAGAGCTGCAAACAGCTATGTTGAGTGAACCATCTTGGATGCAGACCCTCTAGCCCCAGTCAGACCTTCAGTTATCTGCAGCCATAGCATAGAACCAAAGCCAGAACCACCTAGATAAGCCACACCCAAGTTCCTGATCCATGGAAAATGTTTGTGATAATACATATTTATTGCTGTTCTGAGCCATAAATTGGGTGGGAGGGTAATTGTTTATGCAACAATAGATAACCAATAAACAACAAATAACTAATAAGTGACAGAAACAGAATTTAAATCCAAGTTTGACCCTAAAGGTTAGCTCCTAAAGGGTTGAAATTTTCCCAATGAAATTTTTAGCAGTTTTCTTTGATTTACCTATTAAAATAATTTATTATTTAAAATGAATCCAATTTGTATCCTATGTAGATACATCAATCTTTTTCATTGTTCAATCAGTGACATCATTCCGTATTTACTAATGTTTAACAAGTGAGGTCTTAAATACAGTCAATTAGAGGTCAATTAATAACCATGTCTTTTTTCCAAGTATTAATTACAAATATTTCTGGAGAAGTCTGACTCATGTTTCAGGAGTTGTTTTTCTGTTAAGATTCCTCATAGAACTTTATATCTTATGAGATATTAATGTGCACCATTCCAACTAATTTGCCCCTTCTCTTGCTCTTCTGCTGAAACCATTTGAGTATACAGTTTTAATTTCCTTAAGAAGAAAAATTAGTGAGCTGTTTCCGAATTGTTCTTCACTAGAACTCAACATGGTTTTATGTACCACTTCAAAGTTCTACTCAAAAATTGTATCTAAATTTTACATGTCATAATTTTTTTCCTTTCTCAATTGCCATTTCAACCTTGGAAAAATAATATTTTACTTTGAAAGGTCTAAACATGTCAGACTAAAGAAACAAATATTTGTATCCCTTGGTCCAAGTGACATGAGTCAACGTGAGATGTTATAGAATATCTCAACTTGACTATCAGACCTAAATGTTATCACAGTAAAAATGGGGCTTTCTTTATCCAACTGAATGCTCATTTACTTTGAGACAGAGCACCTATAACTACCTTTTTAAGAAGTCTTCTATTTCTCTCACTTAAACATCTCTAATTATAAAGATCTGAATTTTCAAAATATAAAATTCTTTGTTAATTAAAAATATTAACCATAGAAAGTATTTAGATAGTAGCACCTCTAGAGTTCTATTTACAAACATTTGTTTATATATAGATTTGATAAAGTAAAATATAACTCACAAACATGTATTAGTCCACATACATTATATTTCATAAACAAAATTGCCTACTTTAAGTTTCTTAAAAGGAATCTTAACTTGTCCCATTACTTATTTGATATGTATTTTTCTTATAACTTGCTGCTTTCATTCTGGCCATTCAAGTCATGAAATAATTAGATGTCTGATTTTTCAAGTCTTCTAGCTGGATTAAGAGAAGGCTTCCTATTTACCTAAACCTTAAGTTGAATTTTCTTTTTTTGTTTGTTTGTTTGTTTATGGGAACCATATACCATGCCATCTCATACATATGCATCTCACCAACTTCCATCAAAAAGAGAAATAATATAAATTAGAGTAAGAGATAAGACTTCGTGTTGTGGTAAAATACACATAGTATAAAATTTATCGTTAGCACCACTTAGTATTTTCACAATGTTGCACAATCATCACTAATATCTAATTAACATTTTCATCAACCCTGAAGGAAACCCTATACCCATTAAGCCGTTACTTTCCTTTTCTTCATCTCCCTACCCCCAAGCAACCACCAATCTACTTTCTGTCTCTATGGATTTGCCTATTGTGGACATTCAATACAAATAGATTCCTATAATATATGACTTTTTGTGCCTGGCCTCTTTCACTTAGCATAATGTTTTCTGGGTTTATTCATGTAAGAGTACTTTGTTCTTTTTTATGGATGAATACTCCATTGTATAAATATACTACATTTTGTTTATCCATTAATCAATTGATATACATTTAGGTTGCTTACACTTTTTGGCTATTATGAATAGTGCTGCTATGAACAGAAACATTATGTACACATTTTTGTTTGAACGTCTGTTTTCTTTTTTTTTGATACATATTTTTTATTTTAAAATTGTGGGGTACAGTTAAAGGGTTAGGTATACAAATATGCATTATGTAGGTACACTTGTTGATGAGGTGTGCCCCCCCATCCCCAGACAGATATTGACTACCGTTAAACCCACGTCCCTTCCCCTCGCTGCTCCCCCCATAGTTTCCCGCCACTGTCAATCCTTTTATTATAGTATTACGATAGTTGTTCAAGGCCCACTTATGAGTGAGAACATGTGATACTCAGATCTTTGTTTCTGTGAGAGATCACTCAGTATTATAAACTCTAATTCCGTCCAGGTTGTTGCAAAATTCATGATTTTCTTTTTTTTTATGGCTGTGTAATATTCCATTGTGTATATGTACCACATTTTTTAAATCCAGTCCTCTTTGATGGACAGCATGGTTGGTTCCATGATCTTGCTATTGTGAACAATGCTGCGATAAACATACGTGTGCAGGTATCTTTTTTATAGAGTGATTTGAGTTCTTCAGGGTATATTCCCAGTAGGGGGATTGCGGGGTCATATGGAAGGTCGATTTTTAGAGCTTTTAGGAATCACCACACTGGTTTCCACAGAGGCTGCACTAGTTTACACTCCCACCAACTGTAGAAGTTGAACATCTGTTTTCAATGTTCTTGCGCATTGGTCCCCAACCTTTTTTGGCATTGAGGACCAGATTCATAGAAGACAAGTTTTCAACAGATGGATTGGGGGAGAGGTAATCAGGCATTAGATTCTCATAAGGAGCATGCAACCTAGATCCCCCACACATGCAGTTTACAATAGGATTCATGCTCCTATAAGAATCTAATGCCGCCGCTGATCTGGCGAAAGACAGAGCTCCGCTTGCCCACTGCTCAACTCCTGCTGTGTGGCCTCGCTCCCAACAGGTCATGGAGTGGTATTAGTCCATGACCTGGGTGTTGGGAACCCCTGCTCTTGGGTATATACACAGGAGTGGAATTGCTGGGCCACATGTGTAATTCAGATGAGCCATAAAGTAAAATCTTACTAAACCAATAAGTAGGCTTTTTTTGGAAGGTGAGGATCATATTGTTATTTGTCTTTTGTTATGATAACTTTTCTAGGCTCCTACATAGGAAATGGAATATGGGAGTTTAAACCAGGAGACCATAAGATGGCATCACCAACCCATACCCAACATGAGAACTAACCATTTTTTATACAAATTGCCAACTGATATAAAGGTAGTTGAAGGTACTCACCTCTAGCAGGTGTGCTAGTATATGCCTTCAGACAATGAAGGCTACAGGCAAGTAACAGAAGTATTTCCATATAGCTTTGGAGTTAGATAAACCTTAGTCAAATTACAGATGGTTACCCTTAGGCCACTCACTAAATTTTTCCGTTATAGTTTCTACATCTGTAAAATAGGGATAGTAATCCTTGCTTCCTAAGACTGATATAAAAATAGGGCATAGCTTGGCATATAGTTGGCCCTTAATAAATATTAGTTTTCTTTTCCTCATATATTCTTACACTTTTCAAATTAGCTGTTCTCCAAGATAATGGTATTTCTCTTCTCATTTTTCACTATCAGGTTAAAATTAAACTGCCAAATACAAATCCAAGTGAAATTGAAGTTGATATTCAGGAAATGATCCTTGACCTTCGTACTCCTAATAAGTGAGTAAAGATTAGAAACAGAGTAGTGTATTATAATACTAATGAGTTTTTAGTCAATATCATTTTTAAAGTGTATATACTTATTTTGCATCAATCTCTAAAGTCTGAAGAAAAGTGAAAAATTCAGTTAATTTTTCAGATGTTTGATCTACATAATCCAAACATAAATATGTGTGGAAATAATTAGGATTATTTTTTACTTTGCATCCATACATTTGGAGTGGGTTAATACTATCAAAACATAATCTTGACATTCAGATACAGTTTATCTGTCAGAAAAAACAACTAGAAGTGAAAACACCGTAAGTTGTAAGTTGTCTTGCATGTGTTTTTGTATGTTGATTTCATAAGATAAGAAATATCTTTAAACTTTTTGTATTTTGTGGGGCTTTAAGGTTAAACTTGATTGTTTTAATCTTAAAAATCAACAAAAAGATCTTGTCCTCAATTGCTCAAACAAAAATTCTGTAATGGCTAATTTTTTACTAGATTCCCAATCTGTGTGAATACATTTTAAATACAGAAGATCATGGAATAATTCAGTTAAACATTTTAATATTTTCAAACATGGTTTTTTGTTACATAGGTTCAAATCATGTTACAAAAACATAACACATACAGTAAAATTTTGATATAAAATGTGTCTCTTAAAAATGGGTAAATCTGTCCTTCTCTCAAAGCTAAAGAAGGACTTAATGGAACCTAGTGCATGTTAGAGAAAATATCTAAATATCTCACTTTGTACACTTCTCACCTGAATATTGAGCAGTAAGCACACATTCATTGCAATGGTCCTTTCTTTAACTCATGCACATTTCAAACTGGGTTTGGGGAGCCGGTAGTTACTGGCACATTCTCCTTCTTCCATTATCAGTGCCTATAACTCTCCTTTGTTGAACTTAGGACTTCAAGAAAATGTAAAGTAGATCCCTCCTACAAAAGATTTCTGTGTGTAAACAACCCAGTGTGCATATATAGGTTAATCTTGATTTCTGTAGTAGCTGCATTTAACCCAAAATGGTCTATAGATGAATATATATCAAATATTTTCTATTTTTTTTTTGCATCATTTCAAATATATATTCTCACAAAACAATTGTCTCATGTTATAAAAACTACATTAATTCTTTCTGACATTTACTTGAAAAAGTATCATGCCCTTTGGTGGAGAGATGAAAAATCACCTATTGGGTTCAATGTGCACAAGTGTGGGTAGTAGGTACGCTTAAAGCCCAGACTTCTTCACCGCTATACAATGCATCCATGTAACCAAAAACTATTTGTACCCCCTAAAGCTATTGAAATAAAGAGAGGGGGGAAAGTATCATGCCCTTTTCACTGCATTTTATACATATATTTACTCTTCCACATAACCTTTGCAAGGAAAGTTGGCTAAATGAACAGTCAATCTTTCATGATATTTGCACACTTGTTAAAAGCACACACATATCTACACACCATGGAGTTAATTTCCGTTTCCCTAGCAGTTCTCACTGTCTCCGTCAATCTTTAGGCAGCTGCTATGGCTATGTTGTCATTACAGATATCTATCAGAGCCCACTAAATGAAAGTCTCACACAGAGGTACTTTTTCACATAACATGGACTGCACTAGGTCATTTGGATAATAGTTTACTTGTATATTAAATGCTCAGTGCAGAGAAGTACTATCTCTTAAGAAAACTTTCTTAATAAAGATAGAAGACAGACGATAAAAATAAGGTTGTTTTTTTTTTAAATCACAGTTCCTAAATGCCTGAGCATCTTTGAGAACCATGCTATTATCTGAAATTTTATTATCAAAAATGTGTCTTGTTTTTGAGTTTGTTGATATTCACACCTACTTTTTTTTAGTTTCCAACTTTGGCATTCTATAACACTATGTTTATCTACTCCAAGAAAGATTTAAGAGAGGTAATTCTGTTCATGTATCTATAAGACAGAAACAAGTGAATTTATTTTAACTGAATTGACCAGTAATTAGTCAAGCCAATAGTCAGTTGCATTAGAATTATCAATAAATCCAGGCATCTAGCATTATACAGTCAAAATAAATAAAGCAGTTTACTGAATTCTTCATTTTATTCAATTGGTTGTTTTAGCATGTAGATTCCCAGCATGGAATAGATGGAAAGGAGGAAAAAGGGGGGAAATTAGATAATTTCCCAGAATCTCCTGACTTAAGTCTTCATATGAGGTTTCATTATTTTTCTAAGTGAATTCTAAGAATATCATAAATGAATACCTTGAGTGTGATAATAAAAACACATTTGAAAGACAAATATAAGCCAATTTTTTGTTGAGTGCTGCTTTAGATTATTCACACATTTGCTGTGTTCCTTTAATTCAGATTAATTGAGAGTTGACTGATGTTCAAAGACACTGATGCTTACAAAAAAACAGTTTTCTAAATGAAATAGTTGAATTGCAGCTCAATAGCTATTTCTGTACTTTCTTTGAAAATAGTTATGACTCCTACAGGAAATGTTAAAAGTGGATGCAAAAGATGTTTAAAGTTCATCCTCTAAACAAATATTTTTAAAATTGTAAACCAGATATGTAAACCAAATTATTGTGTTAACTACATAAAGTAAAAACTACATTATATGAATATGCACAGAACCAGCTTATCCCTTATTTAAATATCTTGCAAGCAACATTGACATAAACTCTCTATTATAAATATAATCATGTAAGTCTCTAAACTTGAGTTCACTGTATAGATATTTTTGTATTTACCTTTATATATAATTGTTTGCATTTAATTTCTAATGAAAATTAACACTGGATGAACAATTGATCAGTGCCTAGACTGTATCTTCTTAAAGTGCAAATAAATCATCAATGTAAAGGCAGAGGTATTGGGTTTAAGTGTTTATTAATATTTTATAGTACTAATCCATGGTAATTATTTAAATGTTGTTTTGCGGTGACTTGAATACTTGCTTTTCATTTATGTATGAATTCACTCAACAAACGTTTATAAAGTCTTCTGCTAGACAGCCGGGGAGCACTAAATAAGATACAGTCCTATGCTTCAATGAACTGTACTTGAATAAGTATTTGTAAAATTTTTATTTTGTGTATCTATAAATCCCTATCTAGATAATAAGACAGTAAAACAGACTAGACAAAATACTTCCCTTCTCCTTAAGAGCCTAAATGAGTGGCACAGTTTCAATGTTCAACATTTTAGTATGTGAAGCTATGCTACTCAGAACTAGACAAAAATGCAGGAATAGATGGATCATTCCAACGGCCACTATCTCTTTTGAATTTATTTCTCTCTGGACAGAGAAGTGCACATTATCATTGGAACTCCTTCGGCTGATTTATAGTTGTCTTTTAATGCAGTGAAGCTACCATACTAAGCTTGGCTTTCTTTTTAAAGTGAATATATTATCATTTATAGGACAAGAGATAAAGCAAATCTAACTCTAACACAACTTACATTGTAAACAGCTTTAGAAGATAGATTCTACACGTTTTTTGCTTCCACTTTTTCTTGATATGCCAAATATTACAGGCTACATTAAAATACATTGCCATTTAATTACTTCAAGTGGAAAGAACTATTTCTCTTACCCCATCTAAAATGGAAAAAGGTTTACGTTCCAGAAATGTATAATAAATACTTTGAATGAGTCCATTATCCTGAACTTGGGTTTTTGCAAATAAGTAAGAGAATTGATTTTCAAGGATTTTGTTTTCAAATATGTGCTAGTTCTCCATTCAAGTACTTTATAAGTACTCCTAAAGAACACGAGATTCTTTTACCGATTTGGGTATTATACCTTCTGAAGGAGCTTTCTCTTCCATTTCTAGAGATATTCAGACCCTCTCTAGTGAGATTGTGAGGTAGCAAGTGTTTCATGCATTTAATTTTCTTCAGATACCAGCATTTGCTGACCCCATTCATAATTCAAATTCATACTGCTATGACAGAATCATGGATGTCTCATCCCAGCAATGCATCTAACACATACAACTATCCAGCAACTGAACCATAAACTGCAAAATAAACCTAGCAATCTATCACAGGGAATTTTTGTCAATGTGTAGTAGAAAGAATCAGAAGCAAGCAGAGAGACGCACTTTCATTGATCTAGTATTGAAATCATTCAAGGCTTAAGTTTTTTTTTTAAATTTTTATTATAAAGATGTGGGGTACAATTCAGGGTTAGGTGTATAAACTGATCATGCAGGTACCCTTGTTGATGAGGTATGCCCTTCCCTCCCCTTCAAGGCTTAAGTTTTAAACACTACACCTGTGGTAAAGACTCAGCTTAAAGATGTGTTAGGAAAAATGTTATAGAGCCATTTCAATTTTCAAGTTTGTGTCAGTCGACCACATTCCATCTGCACATAAGTATGACTGGCAACAGGTCTGTCTAATAAACTTAAAGTTATGTGATTCTATTTCTATGCCTATAGACATAGCCTAACAATATATTTACACAATGAAAAATTAGGTCAATTATGAAAAAAGAGGGGAACCAAAACAAGTGCTTGGATTTTTAAGACCAAAAACCGGTATATTACTTGTGTTATTTAGGCATGTTTTTGATACAAAATTTACACTAGCTAAGTAGTGGGAGTTTTATGATTTTTAACGTTCCAATGGTATATGCTGCTTTCTCTTGTCTTATTAGAAGTGATATATTGCTTTAGGAAGCTAAAGCTAAGTTGTTATTTTGTTGTTGTTGTTGTTGTTGTTTTAGGAAGCTGATGATAACTCTTCCCCAACCTGTTGAATGCAGTAGTGCCAAAGGATTCTATATTCAAGAAACTGAGACTCTTGAAGTCAACCTGACTATGAAAAAAGAGTTTGATTTTAATTTCTTCTGAAACTGCATGAGTAAGGAGAAAAAGTGGTAAAATGGCATTCGTAACACTTAAAAAACTCTGAAGAAATTGGTTTGTGTTTTCTATATTATCTTTATTATTTTGACATATTTTGGAAAGGGACACAATTTAATTCCAGTGATATTCTGATCATCTACAGTCTTCTCTATTATTCTGTTAGGAAATATTGTTTTCTCATACTAATCTGCTATTTTATTTTTATAGTGATAGCTGAAAGCTTAGCTGACTAGATTATTACATGATCAATTTCATAACTGAACTATGACCACGAAATGGTTGGTCTACTTATTTCAGTAGTCTGACAAAACTTATGCCAATTAATTAAACTAAGATACAATCAGTTGCATAGCAATTGGTCATTACTATCACCAGAAAAGCTTAATTGGTTGCCTTTTCATTGATTTGATCAAATGACTTAGAGTGTTCTCTGTTTTAGACTCTTATGATTGCTCTGGAATATACATGTAACAAAGAATTTAAATAGTTTGATGTACCATACTAGCCACAAGTTTACTCAAAGAAGAAATACTTTTGAGCACACAGTAGTATTTGGCTTCTTTAGTCATGCTTTCAATGCTTGGATATAATTAGGCTAAAGTATTTTATGTGTACTAATAATTATTAACAATGCCTGTTTGGGTACTGTATTTATATTTAGTTAATTGAAATCCTCGACATTTAAAAGGAATATAAAGAAAAGTGTGGTACGTTTACAGATTCCGTTTTCTTCATTTTAAAAAATATTTCTTCTTAATTGGACATACCTTTTTTTATGAATTGTTCCAATGCCCCTGTTTCTTCTATACTGTATTGTGTATGTTTATTTCAGAATTATTTATGAATAAATTATATTTTAAAGCTTGTGTGACTTGGTCTCACATAGTATTGTGAAACTGTAAAGTTACCTATGAGTAAATTTTGAAAAGATATGAACAACTAAATGATGTTCATCACTTATAGGTGAACTATTAAGGGAATAAATATTCAAGTAGGTTTTTTTAGAGTTAATTATTTGTATAACTTCCAATCCTAGTTTAATAACTACATCAAATAGAATGAAAAGACTAACGTTGGAAAACTAGGTTGTGTTAAAACTCTCAGCTCTTATAGAGAATTTGACATTTAAACTACCACCATGACAAGAATTGAGGGTGAGATTAACTGAAAGGAAGCTAGTATATGTCCTTCATTTACAAGACCTACTGTGGAGTGATCTACTTTGCTTTTTTAGCATCTTTTTTAAAGGGTATGTTTTAAGGACTTAAAATTACACCCTAAAAATTTAAACTCTGGGGCAAATCTAGGCAGTAACTGTAACAAAGTTCTCCAAAAAGACAGAATTAATAGGATATATAGAGAGAGATGTGAAAGAATTTATTAGAGGGATTGGCTCACATGACTATAGAGTCTGAGAAATCCCTCGACAGTTCGTTGGCAAACTGGATACCCTAGGATGCCGGTTGTGGCTCAGTCCAAGTTCAAAGACCTCAGAACCAGGGAAGCCAATGGTGTAATTCTCAGTCCAAGTCCAAAGACCTCAGAACCAGGGAAGTCAATCATCTAATTCTCAGTCCAAGGCCAAAGGCCTGAGAACCAGACAGGGGTAGATGGAAGGCAGGAGAATGCTGGCATAAGTTCTAGAGTCCAAAGGCTAGGGAGTCTGGAGTTGTCCCAGGACAGGAGAGCAAGAATGTAACCCAGGTCCAGCAGATAGATCAACACATTTGCTGTTTCTCTGTTTTTGTTCCTCTGGACCCCCAGCAGATTGGGTGGTGCCCATCCACATTGAGGGCAGGTCTTCCCCACCTAGTCCTCTCAAACTCACATGCTAATATCCTCTGGAAACATCCTCAGAGACACACCCCAAGATAATGTTTTACCAGGTTTCTAAGTATTCCTTAATTCACTTAAATTGACACCTAAAATTAACCATCACAGTAACCAATATTTTTTTCCTCTCTAGAAACTACTGTAGGTCAGTGGCAAATGTATCTCTTTTTCCTATGTTTTGGCCCTAATTACAAGGACCATTATTACTCAAGCTGACTGAATGTGAACAAGTTGTCCCTGAAAGAGAAGACAGAGCATATCCAGGCCAACTTGAATTGGGTTTTGGTTATGTGGTGCTATATCAATTATATAATGAAACAGAGCTTCAAGAACAATGAAATGTGATCCAGTGATTTATACCCATCTAGAAATTATCCTACTTCATTGTCCTTGGCCTTAGAAGTAACAACTACAGTGGTTATTTGTTGTTTTGTTTTTAAGCTAAGTAAATTTTCTCTCCTTAAAGAGGAATAGTCCCACTAAAACAAACGTGGAAAAGAGGATACAAGAGAAAATTTATCTTGTCAGCATTTATTTATTTATTTTTTTATATCAATATTTTTTATTTTGATATTGTGGGGTACAGCTAAGGGTTAGGTATACAAATATGCTTCGTTCAGGCACCCTTGTTGATAAGGGGTGTCTCCCCATCCCCAGACAGAGATTGACTACTGTTAATCCCACCTCCCTTCCCCCTCATAGTTTCCCACCACTGTCAGTCCTTTTTTTATAGTATTACAATGGATGTTCAAGGTCCGCTATATGAGTGAGAACATGTGATACTGAGATCTTTGTTTCTGTGAGAGGTCACTCGGTATTATGTTGTCAGCATTTATTACTGAACCTTAGCCATTATCAAGATAACTGAAAGTTAAGCCACAATTGTGGCCTACATACACTTCTCGTTCATGAACTCTTTTACTTCATTGTTTTGTTCCATAATATCCAGTAGCTTTTGTGGGCATTCAATCACTCACTCATTCACTCACTCATTTCTGCAATCTTTCTTGAAAGCAGAATTTATTGAGAAGACAGAAAAGCTCCCACAGTGAAAGGGGACCGAGGCAGTTGCCCTATGCATTCTTTCAACAAATATCCACTGAGCACTTATCACATGCTTAGCACTGTTTGGTGCTGGGGATATATAGCAACAGCAAATCAGATGTGTACTCCCACTCTCATGGAGCAGACAGTATAGCAAGGGAGACAAACAATAATAAAGTAAACACATAAATATATTTTTTCAAGTTATAATTACTGTTATGAAGAAAAAGAACAGAGAACAAAATCTGATATGGGAAGGGGAGCAGAAAAGGCTTCACGAAGGATTTAACATTTCAGCTGAAAAATAAAGAATATCTAGGATTTAGGTAAAGAGAGAGTTGAGAGAAGGAAAGCAGTAAGACTTTCAGGTGCAAGGAGTAGCAAATGAGAGGATCCAAGATGTATGATAAGGCTTGGGGAGTTCAAGGAAATGAAAGCCAATGTGGTTACAGTAGAGTGAACCTGAGAGAATGTGATTGGAAGTAAGATTGGAAATGTAGGCTGAAACAGTGTCATGTGGAATATTGTAGGCTAAGGTTGAAAATTTGAACTTTAAGTGCTTGGTGGAAGAAAACGTATTAGGAGGCAATAATGGAAAGGAAACACCAGTTAGAAGTCTATTTTAATAGCCCAGGCAAGTTATTTTTCTACATGTTATCCTAAATAAAATATATTGTTGATTTTTTTTTTTCTGATTAGAAAAAATACACTCTGCCTGCTATGGTTTGTTTCCACCAAAACTCATGTTGCAGCTTGGTTCTCAATGTAGCAGTGTTGGGAGGTGGGGCCTATTGGGAGGTGTTTGGGTCCTGGCGTCAGCTCCCTTGTGAATAGATTAATGCCATGTCTCAAGAGTGAGTTCTCGCTCTCACTGAACTGCAAGAGTGGGTTATTATAAAGTGAGATTGCTCCTCGTGTTGGCTTTCTTTGCTGGCCCCTCCAACTTTCTGCTATGAGGTGAAGCAGTACATGACCCTCTCTAGAAACCCAGCAGATGCTAGTACCATGTTTGTTGAACTTCCTAGCTTCCAGAATCCCAAGCCAAATAAACCTCTTTTTTCAAAATTTATTTTGTAAATTACCCAGTCTCAGATAGTATAGCAATAGAAAATGGACTAAGACACTGACATGCTCCAAGCAGGAAACTTTAGCAATATAGAAAAGCTCTTTAAAAATAAAGCAAAACTAAAAATCACCATAAACCAATGAACCATAAATAACCACTGTTACCATTTTTTGTGCTTCTTTCCAAACTTTTATTTTCAATGCATAGCATAGATATTATTTTTTTCCCAAATGGGAGAGTATTGCACACACTGGTTTTATAATATATTTTAATTTCCAAGTGTATTCTTTTTAAAAATAAACTTTTTTTCTGAATTCTAATTTTATTTCATGGTGGGAAAAGTGCATGATAATCGATCTATGTATATTTTAAAAGAATAAGTATTCTGTAATTTTTGGGTATGGAATCCCACATATGTTAATTCGTTTTTCTGTGTTATTCAAATTGTTTACATCCTTATTAATTTTGGTCTTTTTTGTCTATCAACACAGAGAGGCATATTAAAATTTACCAGATTTGTTGGTTTCTCCTTATAATCTGTCAATTTTTGTTTCATGTATTTTGAGGTTATATTTTTAGGTACACAGACAGATTCATAATTGTTATATCTTCCTGGTCGACTATTCATTTTACCAATATGCTGTGACACTTTTTTTTGTTTTTGTTTTTGTTTTTGTTTTTTTTTGAGTTGGAGTCTCACTCTGTCGCCCAGACCGGAGTGCAGTGGCCGCTCCCGGCCACCGCAGCCTCGACCTGCTGGGCTCCGGCGATCCTTCCGCCTCAGCCTTCCAAGTAGCCGGGACTACAGGCATGCGCTACCACGCCCGGCTGATTTTTTGATTTATTGTAGAGATGAGGTCTCGCTGCCCAGGCGGGTCTCGAACCCGCGGACTCAGGCAATCCACTCACCTCAGCCTCCCAAAGGCGCGGGATTACAGGCTGAGCCACCGAGCCTGGCTTTGCTGTGACACTTTTTATTCCTAATAATATTTGTTGTTTTGCTGTATGTTTTGTTTAACATTAGCACAGCTGCATCAATTTTAATTAGTATTTACCTGGTATATTTTTTTCAATCACTTTCCATGTTTTCCTTGTTTTAGATAAGACTTATGAACAACATGTAGCTAAGTTTTGGATTTTTAAATTCAACCAAGATTCTGTCTTTAAATTCACAGGTTTTAGTCCAGTTGCATTTATTGTGATTAATGATACATTGGGACTTATTTGTATCATCTTATGGGATTTATCATTTCTTCTTTTTCTACACTTTTTTTTCCTTTCCTTCCTTTTTTTCTCATTAATATATATTTAATTTGTCCCTCCTACTGATTTGGAAGTTACACATTCTGTTTTGTTTTTTTTCACTTAAATGTCTTTAGTTTATCCATAGTTCTATCCTCCTTTAAAACAATTGAAGGACTTAGTTTTAACCCAACCATTCCTCTCTCACTTTGTATATTCCCTAATTATTCATCATCATCATTATTGTTTTTTATAATCAATATTTATCTAGATTTACCCACATGTTTACCAGTATCTTTGTTCACCATCTTTTTTCTACATCAGTGTTGCCTTGCTGAAGTACATATTTCAGCATTTTTCTCAACAAGGGTTTGTGAATTCTTGATTCTGTCAGTTTATTTCTGGAAATGTTTTTATTACCCTCGTTGTTGAATAATAATTTAGCTGGGTTTAGAAATCTAGACAGTTATTTTCTTTCTGAGTTTTGAAGATATTATTACCTGTGTGATAAAATTCAACCAAAATTCTGTCTTTAAATTCACAAGTTTGTCTCGTTTTTGTTCCTTTGTAGGTAATGTCTTTTCACTCTAGTAGTTTTAAAGATTTTTCTCTTTGCTTCTTCGTGTTCTGCAATTTGACTATACTATGTTTAGATATAGATTTATTTTATTTATTTTACTTGGAATTTGTGCTTCTTAACTCTTTTAACAATCATGGAAAATGATCAGCCATTATCCCCTTGACTATTGCCTTTATCCCATTTTCTCTATTTTTATCCTGGAAATCCTCTTAGATAAAGTTTGAACCTTTCAGTCTATCCTTTGTGTCTTTTCGCCTCTGTCATATTTTTCATTTCTCTTTGTTCTTAATATGGGATAATTTTCTCAAATCTATTCTCTAGTTCAATAATCCTCAGGATTCTAATCTTGATCATGATTATGTCCACTGACTCCTACTCACAGTAGGTAATTTACTCTTGTCATTTTTTATTGTGATATTTCTTCTAATGGAGCTTTTAAAAAAATCTACAAAAATCTCGTGTGGTCTGTGTTGTGGGAGCATCCCTTCAAAGCAGTTTTACCTTTGGTTCTGCTAAAAGCCTCAGCATAAAATTTCCCAAATCATGTAGGTAGAAAAAATTAAAAGCTAAACCCTACTTGAATTTCAGGCCTGTGCGTTAATTCTCAGAGGAACTTTTTACTTTCATTTAGGGCTTAGACAGAGACAGATAAGATTTCTTGTTGTTTTCTTGTGCCAAGATGCAGAGTTTTTTTCTAGTTCAATCTTTTATAGCAGGTACAACCCCTCCTGTGGCCCAGCTTTATGATAGAACCCTTGGGTACAAGACCTCATCTTCTGTCCCTGCGATTATAATAAATTGAAACTCCTTTACCAGGGCAACCACAACTACTTTCACAAGATTACCACTCTGGTTTTCAGTTTTCTCCTCATTTCTGGCATCTGGGAGTTTTTCTTTTATTTCTTAGGGGCTCTGCTAGGCAATTAAAAGAATTTTTGTGTATTTTACCTTGTGCTTACATAAGTTTGTATCAAAAAAGTTTTTAGTTGGCTATATTGTTGGAAATGACTGGTCTACTTTCTTAACTTAGCAGTATATTTCAAATATCTTCCCATGTTAATATTCTTTAACATGATTGTTAATAGATTGAATTTCCTAGAGAGAAGACTTCAAGTCAGGCAAAAGGTTTATTGGAGAGCGCTCTTGGGATCATCACCTGTGGAAGAAGGAAGGAAAGGAAGCAAAATTGGACAAAGAGTGAGGTTGGGCTGCAATGCTGTCACAACTAGGCCTTACCAGAACACAAAGGGAGATCTGAATCTGAAATAACCTTACAGAATTGTCTCCAGTTGGAGTCAAGGGGCTGAGTCTTTATACTCCTGGGTTGACTGGTCATTTAATGCAAACTGCACCTGGGAAGGAGCATAACCTGAGGCTAGGTCACTCTTCTCAGCCAAGAGCAGTTCCCAGAGAAGGCTAACAGCCAAGAATTGTCAGCAGCCTTCCCAGTAGTTGGGAGAATAAGCCTTTCTGTGTTAAAGCAGGATCTGGATGTCACAGAATTGTGTCCACTAGAATGATTTGTGATGGTTTCATAGCATCTCATGATATGACCCTAAAGATTTAACAATAATGGATTTTGTTCTAATATTCTATATGAATAATATTGATATGACCATTATTGCACATTTTCTTTGTTCACATCTTGTATATTTTTTCTCTTAGGTTAGAGTACTAGAATTGAAATTGCTATGTATATGCATTTAAAACTTGTTGATAAATTTAGCCAAATTGCCTGTCAAAGAGCTTGTACTAGTACTCATTTCTCTATACCCTAGGAAACTCTGAATATGATCCCTTTTTATCATTTTCAGTTCCATAAGGAAAAATAACATATCACTTTTACGAATTCTGTTGCTTGACAGTCTTAGTGAGGTTAAACAATTTCTCAGACATTTATTGACTGTTTATGCTCTTGTTTTGAGGACTACTTATTGTCTTTTGCTAATTTTTCTATTAGAATATTTAACTTTTCTTACTGATTTGTAAAAGTTTCTTATATATTAAGATATAAAACTTAGCCATCTGTAGTATATTTTATAAATATTTCTCACAGGATTTTTTTTGTCTTTTAATTTTGCATATAGTATTTTTAATAGAAAGTTTATATTTTATGTAGCATATTCTTAGGTTATTTATTCACTTATTTTTATTCTGGTTGTTTTAAGAGCTCATCTTTTACTTGCATCCATCTGGAATTTATTTTGGAACAATTAATTTTTGACTTTTTAATTCTAGACTTGAACATTATAAAATATGTTTAAAACATTCGCTGTCACACTCTGCCTTCTCCCATTTAATTTTACCATGAAATCATCCATAAATCTTGCTGCTAGAAGAGCAGTTGATGATTTGTAATATATTATAAACAACGAAATTTGAGTGCAATGCACTTTTAGTCAACTCCTCTGACAAGATAATATTTAAATGTTTCTATTTGAATTTAAAATATATTCCACAGCCGGGCTCGGTGGCTCAGCTTGTAATCCCGCGCCTTTGGGAGGCTGAGGTGAGTGGATTGGCTGAGCCCACGGGTTCGAGACCCGCCTGGGCAGCGAGACCTCATCTCTACAATAAA
>NW_007259569.1:355985-406971 GCF_000164805.1 Carlito syrichta | reverse complement strand
GCGGAAGGATCACCGGAGCCCAGCAGGTCGAGTCTGCGGTGGCCGGGAGTGGCCACTGCATTCCAGTCTGGGTGACAGAGTGAGACTCCAACTCAAAAAATATATATATATATATTTCACATATATATGAATAGGTCTTAAACAGAATTTATACCAGTCCAAATTTCAGAAGTCTTATTATGAGCATCCTACTTAAGAGGTATGGAAAGCAACCTACTTTCCTTATCCTGCAAATTTGTTTTAGTGTTTTGATGTTGTTGTTGTTGTTTCTTACTCCATGCAGGAAAAAACATTATCACCTTTCAACCTAAGCAGTGCTTTTATCTAACAAATTTGCAGGATAAGGAAAGTAGGTTGCTTTCCACACCTCTCAAGTAGGATGTTCATAACAAGGCTTCTGAAATTTGGACTGATATAAGTTCTGTTTAACACCTATTCATGTATATATGAAATATATTTTAAAGTCAAATAGAAATATTTTAAAATTATCAGAGGAGATGACTAAAAGTCACACTGAATTTTGCCACACTTGGGGAAGGGGATTATTTTGCTTAGAGCCTTTTCTATGTAGATAATCCAAAGGCCAAGGCCAAGGTTACCATATAATCTTTATGCAAATAAAAAAAGCTACTCCATTACTGAAAAAAGCACTCTTCACAGACAGACAAACTACAAAATGCCCCACCCCCCCACCACCCCAGGAAGACAAATTAGGAAATGACACTCAACAATGCTATGCTGAATTTTGGCTCCAACTTGCTCCCTTTTGCTCGGATGCCTTTGGCCCTGTACCACCTTAGGCAGTGCATCTCTGCATCCTCCTTTTCTTGTGCTTTTCAATTCTTGTTGCACTACAGACTTTAAAGGCCAGTTCAGGAATGTGAATAAAGTCTGTAGTTTTGTTAATAATATTGTATCAATGTTAATTGCTCAGTTCTGATCATTGTACTATGGTTATGCAAGATATTAACATTAGGAGAAGCCGAAGGAAATATGAAAATTCTCTATATAATTTTTTTCCCTTCTTGTGAGTCAAAAATTATTTCAAAATAAAAAGTTCATTGTAAAAATCAGAAGAGAGGGGCAGAGCAATATAGCAGAGTAGGACTCATGATTAATTGTCCCTTCATAGAAACATCAATTTGAACAATCCACACATGAAAAAAACCTTTACAAGAGGTAAGGAATTCACATGCAAGATCACAGTACCTAGTTTTAACATAATGATAGTAAAAGATACATTGAAGATACACCTTTCTACCCTCAAGACAGTTTTACATTGCCCATGTCACCTTTTCTTCAACCCCAGGCAGCACAACTAGGAGTACATTTAATAAAGGAGGTGAAAGAACTCTACAATGAAAACTATAAAATATTGAGGAAAGAAACCAAAGAAGACACAAATAAATGGAGAGATATCCTGTATTTGTGGATTGGAAGAAATAATATTGTTAAAATAGCCATACTACCCCAAAAAATCTACAGATTCCATGTAATCTCTATTAAAATACCAATGACATTCTTTACAGAAATAAGAAAAACAATACTAAAATATGTATAGAACCACAAAAAACCACAAATAGCCAAAGCAATCTTGAGCAAAAAGAACAAAGTTGGAGGCATCACACTACCTGACTTCAAAGTATACTACAAAGCTATAGCAGCCAAAGCAACATGGTACTGGCATAAAAACAGACACATATCCCAATGGAACAGAATAGAGAGCCCTCACACATTCAGGCATTTAGAGCTAACTGTTTTTTGACAAAGATGCCAAGAACACATAATGGGGAAAGGATAGTCTCTTCAATAAATGGTACTGGAAAAACTGAATATATGTAGAAGAATAAAACTAGACCCCTATCTCTCACCATATACATCAATCAAAATGGATTAGGGACTGAAATGTCAGACCCAAAACTATGAAACTACTAGAAGAAAACAGGAAAAACATTTCATGACATTGATCTGGTAAGGATTTGTAAACTAAAAATAAAAACCTGAGGCCCCTCCAACCAACTAAACAGACTCCCTCTTGGCCAAAGGAACCCCAGAGAAACCTGAAAAACTGATCTTGTCCTGGGAAGGGAAGTTGGACACGCCTTGTTAACCCCCTTCCCTTTTGGAGTTTAGGCACAACTGACCAGCATTAATGTTAAAATAGAGATTATAAGACAGACAAAACAGGCTCTATTTTTTTTTAAGTTTAGAATCATGGGAAACAAGATTTGTTATAAAGGTATATTGGGTGAAGGCGAGGTTTGGGCTTCTGATGAGCCCATACTCCACCAGTGATGATTATGGTGCCCAATGGGTGGTTTTGTATCCCTTATCCCCTCTACCTCTCTCCTTCTTTTAGTAGTACCCGGTGTCTGTTGTCCCCATCCTGTGTCCGTGTGTGTCCAGTGTTTAGTACCCACTTATAGAGTTAAAACATGTAGTATTCAGTTTTTTAAAATAGACGCTTTGTGGCAATAAGATACCAAATTATAAACAAGACCTAAGGCTATGCAAGGCAAGGGTTGCATATGCCTGTAGGCCATCAGTCTCGCTACACAGCATTCTTATTTTAACTTAAAATATTCCTTTCTGCTGACTCCAAGTTTTAGACAGAGCCTTACTCCTTCAGCCAATTGCTAATTAATGAATCTCTGAACCCTCCTAAAACCTGCAAGCCCCCTCATCAAGATATCTTGCCTTTTTGGACCAAACCAATGTATACCATCTATGTATTGATTTATATATTTGCCTGTAATGCCTGCCTCCCTAAAATTATAAAACCAAACATAATCTGACTACTTCAAGTGCACTTTCTCAGGACCTCTTTAGACTGTGTTTCTTTGAGCCATAGTCACTTATATTGGTTCAGTATAAACCTCTTTAAAATATTTTAGTTTGTTATTTTGTTAACAGGTTTTTTTTGGATAAAATTTCAAAAGCACACAAAACAAAAGCAAAAATAGACATATGGTATTATATCAAACTAAAAAGCTTCATCATAGCAAAATAAATAATCAGCAGAGTGAAAAGACTGCGTACAGAATAGAAGAAACTATTTGCAAGCCACACATCTGACAAAGGGTTAATATCCAAGATATATAAGTAACTTAATAACAAAAAAACTCAGTTACAAAAGCACAAACCACCTGAATAGACATTTATCAAAAGAAGATATATGAATGGCCAACAGGTATATGAAAAACTGCTCAACATCACTACTTATCAGAGAAATGCAAATCAAAACCACAGTGAAATATCCCAGGTAGAATGGCTATTATAAAAACGACAAAAAATAACAAGTACTGACAAGTATATGGAGAAAAGGGAACCCTTCTACCTTGATGGGAATGTGAATCGGTATAGCCATTATGAAAAACAGTATGAGGTTCACCAAAAAATTAAAATAGAATCACCTTATTGTTTCTACCATATTGTTACATATCCGAAAGAAAGAAAATCAGTCTGTCAAAGAGATATTTGCACTGCCACCTTTATTACAGCACTATTAACAGTAGCCAAAACATGAAATCAGTCTAAGTATCCATCAAAGGATGAATGAAGAAAATGTAGCATATACATACAATGAAATATTATTCACCCTTAAAAAAGAATATGTATACACATACATATGTACATATATGTATATATTCAATGAAATACTATTTAGCCATAAACAGAATGAAATCCTGCCATTTGCAGCAACATGTAAGAACCCAGAGGCCATTAAGTGACGTGAAACAAACCAAACACAGAAAGACAATTATTGTATGTCCTCACTCGTATGTGGGAGCTAAAAAAAAGTGGATCTCAGGAAGATAGAGAATAGATTGGTGGTTACCAGAGGTTGGGAAGAGAAAGAAGGAGGGGAGAATAAAGAGAGGGTTATTAATGGATACAAATATACATTTATATAGAAGAAATAATCCTGGTGTTCAATAGATGACTATAATTAACATTGATTATACATTTCAAATAGCTAGAAGAGAATAACTTGAGTTATTCTAAAGAAGAGATAAATATTAAGGAGATGGACATTCCAATTACCTTGACTTGATTACATGAATGTATCCAATTATCATATGTACTGTGAAAATATCTACAGCTATTGTGTGTCAATAAAAATAAATAAATACATTTTTCAAAAGAAAAGCCAAAAAATGTTTAAAGAAAATGTAAAAAGAAAATGTATATATGCACACAAAGGAATACTGTTCAGCCATTAAAAAAAATGAAATCCTGCCACTTGCAAAACATGGGTGAACCTAGAGGACATTATATGAAGTGAAATAAGTCAAGCACTGAAAGACACACACAACATTATCTCACTCATATATAGAATCTAAAAAAGTTGATCACATAGAAATAGAGAGTAGATTGGTGTTTACCATAGGCTCAGGTTGTTGGGGTGGAGGACGGCGAGATATTGGTTAAAGAACACATAATTGCACTAAATAGTAGGCATAAATTTAAAGAGATCTATTGTACAGCAAGATAATATCGTTAATGATGATATATTGTATTCTTGAAAAATGTAAAGAGGTGGATGTTATATACTATTACCACAAAAATAACTAAGATAATGCATTTGTTATTAGCTAGATTTAACCATCTCACAAAGTATATGTACTTTAAAACATGTTGTACATGATAAAAACACACAATGTTATCTGTTTATTTAAAATATTTTTAATTAATTAATTTATTTATTATAAAGACGGGTACAATTCAGGGTTAGGTATAAAACACTGATCATGCAGGTACCCTTGTTGATGAGGTATGCTCCTCCCTCCCCTAGCAGTTTCCCTCAACTGCCAGTCCCACTCACCCTCCCCTGACAGTTTTTCACTACTGCCAATCGCTTTCTTATAGCATTATAATTGTTCAAGGTCAGCTTATGAGTGAGAACATATGTTTATTTAAAATATTTTTTAAGTCAGTAGTGGAGGATTTAGATCTTAGCCCCACAGCTCTTTCTTCCTTTGTAGCTCTGAACTCTCTTTATTCTTTGCCATCTTTACCTGTGCATGTTTCCAATTTTGCTGCATTGCACCAAGCAAGGAATCTGTGAATGACAGCTGGTTTTATTTCTCAAATACAACCTGTTCAACATAAATATATAAACAAGGAGCTCAATCTCAATTTCAATAAGCTTGATTAATTGACGTCTTTGCTAGACACTGTGGGGAGTGGTAAATGGAACTACACAGTCAAAAAAATTATAGTTTGGAAGACACGAGTAGCAAACATAATATAAAAGAAAACACATAGAACAATATGTAAGTGTTAAATTGTGTACTGCAGAACATTAGTTAAAATGAAAGGATAAAGAATTCCAAATATCCTCTCCTCCATAAATGCAATAAAAACACTAGTAAAAAGAATTAACTTTTTTAGAACATAGAAATATAACCAAAGGTTTGCAACAATCCAGGGAGAGTTTATTCAAAAGAAATGGCTGAATCTGAGTAAAAACAGCAAAATTTGTGGCATTTAAACTTATCCTGTTTCCACCCCCACTCCCTTTCCAGTTCCACAGTAGCTTTGAAAACCAATGGGCCACAATCACACTGAAAACAAGCAGCCTGGAAAACAGTGGAGGGAGCAAAACACAGTTGGAACTCCTTCAGAGTTTCATGCTCAGAATCACTCTGATAGCTAAACAAGAAAAAAGACTCCACAGGAAAATAAAACTATAGGTCAATATTCTTGCATATATAGATGCAAAATTCCTCCACAAAATGCTGGCAAACTAAGCCTAGCTACATATAAAAGGATCATACACCAAGACCAAGTGGGATTTTCCCCAGAAATGAGAGGTTGATTCAACATATGAATATCAATCAATGTGATATACCATATTAATAGAATAAAGGACAATAACCACATAATCATCTCAATAGATACAGAGAAAAAGTATTTGACAAAACTAAACACCTTTAATGATTAAAAATGCTCAAAAAATTAGAAATAGAAGGGAATTAATTCCCTTACCCTGAAAATGGTCATCTATGAAAACTCCACAGTCTCAGGAACAAGGCAAGGATGTCCTGTCTTACCATTTTTATTCAACATTTTACTGGAAGTTTTAGTCAGAGAAATTAGGCAAGAAAAATAAATAAGAGGCATCCAGACTGGAAAGGAAGACTAACTCTGTTTGCAGATAATATGATTTTGTGTATAAAAAACACAAAGAATGTTTTAAAAAACCTCTTAGAGCTAATAAACAAGTTCAGTAAAGTTATAGAAAACAGGATAAACATACAAAATTTATTTGTATTTCTATACACTAACAACGAGCAATCTAAAAATGAATTATGAGAACAATTCCATTTACAATAACATAAAAAAGAATAGCATAGTTTGAAATAAAATTAATAAAATAATAGCATGATTTGCACATGGACAACTACAAAATAGGGTTAAAAAGAATTAAGAAAGACATAAATAAATGGAAAGACTCCATGGTCATAAATGAGAAGAATTAATATTGTAAAGATAGAAATACTCTTCAAATTAATCTACAGATTCAAAATAAACCTTATCAAAATTCCAACTAGCTTATTTGAAAAAATTGACAATCTGATTCTAAGGTTCATATGGAAATGCAAAGGAACCATAATTGACCAAATAATCACAATAAAGAGAAACAAAGTTGGAGAGCTCACATGATCCAGTTTCAAAACTTACTGCAAAGATATAGTAATTTCAAAAATATGTGATCCTAGCATAAGGATAGTTATATAGACTAGTGGAGTAGAATTGATATCCCAGAATTAAAGCCACATATTTTTGGTCAATTGATTTTCAACAAGGGTGCCAAGACTATTCAATGTGGAGAATCAATAATCTCCTCAATAAATGGCGTTGAGAAAACTGTACATCCACATGATGACAAATGACTTCATATCATATATAAAAATTACTTTTAAATGGATCAAAGACCTAAATAAAAGAGCTAAAACTGCAAGTCTTAGAAGAAAACATAGGTGTAAATCTTCATGATCTTGAATTAAGCAATGATTTGGTATAAATTGTAATGACTTGGACTAGGCAACTGTTTCTCACCTACAACACCAAAAGCACAAGAAACCAAAGAAAAAATAGATAAATTGGACTTTGTCAAAATTAAAAATATTTGCACCGCAAAGGTCATTATCAATAAAGTGAAAGAAAACCCATGGAATAGGAGGAAATAGTTGCAAATCATATATCTAATAAGAGACTAATATCCAGAATATATAAAAAATTGTTACAACTTAACAATAAAATGACAACCCAATTTAAAAATGGGCAAAGAGGGCAACCTTCTTTCCCGCAGATGGGGGCATTCCTATCTCCTAATAAATTCCTACTTACTCTCCAAAAAAAATGAACAAAGAAAGAAGTCAATCTGAAAAGGCTATATACTGATTCCACTTATATGACGTTCTGAAAAAAGGCAAAACTACATAGAGGCAATAAAAAGATGAGTAGTTAAATGAGCAAAGGGTAAGTAGTTGAATAGGTGAAGCACAAGAGATCTTTTTAAGGATAGAAGAATTATTCTGTATGATATTGTAATGGTGAGTACCTGGTACCATGCGTTTATCAAAAGAAAATATAGAACTTTACAGCACAAACAGTAAACATTAATATTTGCAAATAAAAAATCATTTAGGAAATAGGAGGATCCCACAATGGCATGCAGGCTGTGACCAAAAAACAAAAAATGAAACAAAAACTAACTGTATTGTACATGTATGAAACAATCTCACCAAAAGGGGCTAGAGGATAAGATACCGACCTACGTAGCTTGGAAAATGAGTCTGTTCAACTAGAGGCAAAAGAAACTATACATAAGCACTGTACTCTAGTTAAGTTTTCTCCCAAAGGAATATGGGTAATAATTCTCATACTGCCATCTACACATGTATATGGGAACTGAATAGTCAAGTAAATCGATGGTGAATGATGGGGCCAGGTTTCTTACTGTTGGAGTGAGTTTACAGGTAAGCAAGGGGAGGACCTTAGAATGATCCATGTGGATTGCAATTGCAGACATCAGTATGAACTCATGTTTAGCTTAATATAGATACAGATGGTTACATATAGTAATATTTCTACTATGTATAAATACATGAATATATCTATATGTCTATATCTATCTATACTATATATAGAGATGGTGCCAAAAATGTATACACTTTAAGAAAGGAAAAAACTGTATTAAATTGTAATTCTCAATATATACTGATAACAAAAGATAAATACAAGTCACATTTGACTTCTGCAATTACAAGAGGTGGTCAAAGTGGTTACCATCAGCGTCCAGACACTTCTGATTATGGCAAGCATCTCTTATCAGCTCTTAGAATGTGTACATATTTTTTGGCACCCCTAGTATCCATCTATCTAAGAAGGCCTAGAAGTAATTAGCACATGTAGCTTTTAGACCTTGGTTTCTAATACTATTCTCCCATAAAAGGAGAAATCCTGATTTTAGGACTGGAGCATTACATATACAAGAAGATCCTGGAGCAGGAAGAAAAGAAGAGCCAAAATAAAAAGCACACTGACAGAGTTTGTCAAAAGAACACAGGAGTCAAATGAAAGAGCTCTAAATGGCCAAAGCTGAAACAATTTGAGCAAAAAATATAAATATTGAAGTATAACTCGAAGTATAAAATAAATATCCTTGTGTTTATACTGACATAAACAAATGATTAAGCAAATAAATAAAAAAGAAGCAAATTTCTTGTGCAGAATTCCAAATAATTTATGCAGATACTTCACCCTCAAGGAGGTGGAGCTTAACTCATCATGCCTTCAGTGTGGATAGTGCATAAGACTTATTTCAAAGTGTACATTATAGAAAAGGGAAGAAAAAAGTCACATCACAGTAAGAAAACTTGACAAACACTACCTCAACCAGGTGCTATAGATCAACATTGACAGTGGTAAATCATGTTCATAGTAGGTACTTTCACCCCAATCTAATCATGAGAAATATGGCAAAGCCCAATAGAGGTAGATTCTAGAAAATATCTACTCAGTACTCCTTAAAACTGTAAAGGTCATCAAAAACAAGGAAAATCTGAGCAACTGTCACACCGAAAAGAGCTTAAGGAGACATAATGACTAAATGTAATTTGTTATCCTGAATGGGATCCTAGAACAGAGCAAAAACATTAGGTAAAAACTGAAGTATTTTAATTAATAGAGTAATTTTAGTAACTTAATGAAGTAACTTTAGTTAATAATAATGTATCAATACTAATTCATTCATTGTAGAAAATGTACCATAATAATGAAAGATGTTAATAAGAGGAAAAATTATCTGTACTATCTTTGTGATTTTTCTGTAAATCTGAAACCAAAAAATAAAGTTTAGTTTTTAAATGGGCAAAGGATTTGAACAGACATTTCTCCCCCCAAAATACAAATGGCCAATAAGCACAGGAAAATATGCTCAATATCAATATCCATTAAGAAAATACAAGTCTATAAAACTCAGTGATTTATCACAGAAACAAAGAGCTGAGTACTACATGTACTCACTCATAAGCAGACCCTGAACATTTATCATAATACTATAAGAAAGAGATTGGCAGTAGTGGGAAACTGCCGGGGGTGGGAGGGACACATAACATCAATAAGGGTTCTCAAACTTTACCTGCATGATGACCACTTATGCACTTAACCCTCAATTGTACTCCACATCTTTAAAATAAAAATAATAATTTTTAAAAAGAAAGAAAATACAGTTCAAACAACAAGATACCACTTCATACCTAATAAGATGGCTATAATTTAAAAATGGAAAATAATAAAGGTTGGCAAGAATGTGGAGAAATTGGAGCATTCATACTATGCTGGTGTAACAAAGTAAAATGTAAAATGGCGCTTTGGAAAACAATCTGGAGGTTCGAACCTCAAAGGTTTAAACATACTTACTACATGATCCAGTAATTCCACTCCTAGGTATACACAAAAAACAGTTGAAAACATATGTCCACAAAAACCTGTACATGAGTATTCATAGAATTATTATTTGTAACAGTTAAAAAGGGGAAAAACACAATCATGTATCAACTAATGAATGAATAAACAAAACGTGGTATAGTCTTACGATAGACTATGATTTACCCATAAAGGTGAGGAAGGACTGCTACATGCTGCAACATGAATGAATCTTGAAAATATTATGCTAAATGGAAGAAGCCAGCCACAAAGGCCATATATTACATGATTGTATTTATATAAAGCATTCAGAATAGGCAAATCCACAGAGACAGAAAGTGATTTATGGCTACTTAGGACTTGGGAGAGGGAGGATGTAAAATGCTATGGACTTAATGGTTTTGTTCATTACAAAATTCTTATGTTGAAACCCTAATCCCAATGTGATGGCATTAGGAGGTGGGGCCTTTGAAAGGTAATTAATTCATCAGGGTAGAGCCCTTACAAATGGGGTTGATGCCCTTACAAGAAGAGGCCGGAGGGCTAGCTAGCTTTCTTTTCTGCCATGTGAGGATACAACAAGAAGTCTGCAACCTGGGAGAGGACGCTTGCCAGAACCTGACCTTGGTGGCACCCTGATCTTGGACTTCCAGCCTACAGAACTGTGAAAAATAAATTTCTATTTTTTATACGCCACCCACTCTATGGTACTTTGTTATAGCAGCCCAAACTAAGACATGGAGTGATTGCTCGTGACCATGAGGATTCTTTTGAGGAGTGATAAAAAGTTTCTATAAATAGAAAGTGGTGATGGTTTGTCGTATAAGACCTATATTTAGGTTCAATGTTGTGTGCTGCTTTGACATCTGAAATGGGAGGAAGGATGTGGTCCTAATGATCTAACTGCAAGCCATCCTTAGACAGAATTCCTGCTTATCCCTGAGTAGCAGATTTCCATTCCCTGTCAGTCTGTCAAATTATTTGAATAAGCCAATCACATCCTTTCATGGTAAACAAGGGTCACTTCACCCTCTTGATACTACAACGCTTTTCTCCCACAGTTCGTATTTGATCACTCTGTTCCTGAGTACAATACTTGTGTGACCCTGCATGGCATGCCGCGTCCTCCCATGAGCTTTTAGTATCTGTGATTAATAAACTGCTGTCAATCTCATCTGTCAAGTTTCAGGTGTCATGTGTTTGACTATCCCCATAACCCTAGAGTAGGACTCTCCTACCTCACTAATGGGTGAAGGTCAAGCAATCAAAACATGGTTGCACATCTTTGAGAATATACTAAAAATCATTTAATTGCATACTCTAAAAGGGCAAATGTTATGGCATGTGTGTTATAACCCGATTAAAAAGCATTTTTTTAAAACCAGATGGAGGCCAGGCTTGGTGGCTCACACCTGTAATCCCAGCACTTTGGGAGGTTGAGGCAGGAGGAATGATTGAGCCCAAGAGTTCGAGACCAGACTGGGCAACATAGTGAGACCTTGTCTCTATGAAAAAATAAAAAAATTAGCCAGGCATGGTGATGCACACCTGTAGTCCCAGCTACTCAGGAGACTGAGGCGGAAGGATCTCCTGAGCCCATGAGGCAGAGGCTGTAGTGAACCCTGATCATGCCACTGCACTCCTGCATGGGAGACAGAGTGAGACCCCGACTCAAAAACAAAAATGAAAAAAAAATTATGTGCTAAGATGATAAATTTTGTATGTGTTCAGAGCAGTAGGAGATCAGGGAAAGCTTCATACAGCTAGGTCTTGATTTGGCTTTGAAGGATGGCTAAGATTTTGAGACTCCAGGTAAATGAAGGACCAGAATTAGAAACAAACCTGGCAGATTTGATGAGCAGTATGAAAACTGATCTGACTAAATTTCATGATTGCCTTAAGGATTAGCAAAGAACAAGGCCAGCGTGGTAGGTGGAGGAAAAATTAAGGGGGAGCTTGAAAGTCAGCAGAGGAGTTTTCATCCAGTAAATTCAGATTTTAATCAGAGAATTGACATGATACAGAGACAGGAGAGGCAAAATATATCCTAGTAATTAAAGAGCATAGGCTCTAGAGTAAGACAGACCTAGGACTGAATTGTGGCTCAGACCATATCTATCATGACGATTGTACCTTTACTATTTCACAGCTTTGAAGTTAATATCTTTGAATCTTGGCATGGCAAGGCATCATTGTCACTTTCTCTCATTAACTGTTAGCATTCTCCCACTTCCTGCTCGTTCATAATATTCTTTTTTGTTTTTTTTTTTAAGCCTAGAATGATTGTGCAACAAGGTCATGGAAAATCTTGCTAACCTAGACCTCAGTTACAGTTAAAATACTTAGAACATTTCATTGTTTTTAAATAGTTTGACTTGTACTGAGCTAAAATTTAACTTTCATTGGTTTTCTAGGAAATAATGCCAAAAAAATAATGTTGCCTCAAAGCATTACAAAATTAACTTTATGAAGATTTTAGCATGTATATTGTCTTAATGTAAAAGCTAGAGCTAGATACAAATAACTCTTTATTAAAGGAAGCAGCAATAAGCCTTTTCAGAAAGCCTATGTTAGTAATGAAATATAAAATGTAAGCAAATATATTACTATAACTGTGTGAAATTATACAAATGTATTTTAATTGCATTTTGTATTATTCTGTAGTATAAAACACAGCTAATGCGGCTGCTTCCTCTTCCTATTCTTTCTTTTTTCTTCCCCACCCCCACCACTTTTCCTGCTCCTCCTATGACCTTGTTAGCTATTTTGATTTTTCAGGAAAATCTGCCAATTATCTACAGGACACATGGAAAGAGGTAGATACTGAGATATAGTTATAGGAATACAAGAGTAACATTAAAAGACACTATGGATTCTATGTATTGTAGCACACAGAAGCTGGCTCACTTGGCATAGCTTTCACAGGCTTTGCTTTGGTCTAAGACACTAAATTTGCCTCCCACTAACTAAACCAGTGAGATCTACTAGGGACATGATGGTTTTCCTACTTCCTATAGTGTAGACAAGCAGCTGAGAACTGATCCACTTGCCAATAAAGGAGTCAGAATGATAATATAGGAAGGAATAGGTAAAGACCCAGAAAGAGTTAGTGTGAAGAGAATTTGATATTATAGAACAATCAGGAGAATGAGAACTGAAAAAGTTCTTTGAATTAAGAAATTAGTTCATTGCTTTAGAAGAACATTGGAGGCTAGATTAGGAGTGGTCAATGGATAACAAAAGACAATTTTGGAGAAATTTGGTGGGAAAGGAAAAGATGGACCAGTTTGTGGAAGAGAGTGGTGTTAGGATTTTTTTGTTTTTGGTTTAGTTTTGCTTTCCATTTTTGTTTTTGAATGTTTAACTAACTGGATATCTGAATACGATATAAACCAAGAGAGAGAAGCCAGCACTAAAGTTTGTTTTGTGAGCTGGGTTCTTGCTATGTTGCCCAAGCTTAGCTAGAACTCCTGTCTTCAAGCAATCCTCCCACCTCAGTCTCCCAAAGTGCTGGGATTACAGGCATGAGCCACTACACTCAGTCCCCCAGTACTGAAGATTTAAGGTGGGAGATCATTTTAGTACAATGTACCAGAAGAGACAGGGTCAGGAGAGCACAGATAAGGGGTTAAAATCAGTGTTGAGGACAGACACATACCTTAGAGATAGGAGTAATGGGGGGGATGATGATGATGATGATGATGTTGATAACAATAATAGTGTTTATTGAAGGCACTATTTTAAAAGCCGTACATGGATTATTTTATTTAATCCTCACACTGTTCCCTTGAGGATAAGAAAACTGAGGCAAAGAGTGGTGATAACTTGTTCAATGTCATACAGCTAGTAAGCACAAATGCAGGAATTAAACCATTTTGAATTGTGGAACTTGTGAGGACAAAGTGAGATAGGCAGGAAACATATGAAAGGCTTGAGGAGAGTGCAGGGAATTTGGAACAGCTACTTGTAGTCAATAGGAGAGAAATGAAAAGACTGCAATGTGGAGAACTTAACTGAGGTGGAGAGCATAAATAGTAGACCCTGACTTTCATCTGTTTGCAACTTTGCCTAGCAGGAGATGAAGCAGAATTTGATGCTGAGGGTTAGAGAGGCTGAGAGACAAGGGATTCTAAACTGCTGTTAAGTGTATTATTAAAATATTTGTGGAGTGATGTCAGTGAAAATGGCAGAGGAAGGAACTCCAAAATTCAACCTCTCCATGAAAACCAGCAAACACTGTCAGACTCAACTTTTTCAGAACTCTGAAAATTAACCAAAGGCTTACAGCAACCTGCGAAGCAGGTATTCAAAAAAAGTGGTTAGAGTTCAATAAGTACAGTGAGCTGTGTAACATTTTAACTTACCTTATTTCACTTCCTCCTCCGTAGCTCAGTTGTAGCCTTGAAAATAACAGCCTACATTCCCAGTGCTGAAGATAGCAGAACAGAATTCATTCCCCCCAAATTGTCATTATTTGATTTGTTCACAGGCTCCCTAAAAGACTAGCTTGAAAGGCATGTCTTTATCAGTAGCTTAGGGCTAACAGCTTCTCCCTGAGGTGTTTCTCAGAAAACATTCAGAGGCAAGTGTTTCAATGGCATGGATGACTGAAGTATCTAATGAGGAATTAATATCCAAAATTTATAAGGAAATCAAACAACTCAGTAGCAAAAGAACAAATAACATGATTTAAAAATGGGCAAAGGATCTAAATAGACTTTTCTCAAAAGAAGACATACAAATGACCAACAGGTATATGAGAAGATGATCAATGCTCAACATCACTAATCATCAGAAAAATGCAAACAAAAACCACAATGAAATATCATCTTACACCTGTTAGAATGGCTATTATCAAAAAGACAATGATACGTGTTGGCAAGGTTATACAGAAAATGGAATTCTTGAACACGGTTGGTGACAATGCAAATTAGTATAGCAATTATGGAAAATAGTTTGGAGGTGCCTCAAAAAATTAAAAAGAGAACTATCTTATGCTCCAGCCATCCCACTTCTGGGTGCATAGCCAAAGAAAAGGAAATCAGTATCTCAAAGAAATATCTGCACCTACATGCTCATTGCAGCATCATTCACAATAGACAATATATGAAAACAACCTTAGTGCCCATCGATGAATGGATGGATAAAGGAAATGTGGTATATGATGGAATATTATTCATCCATAAAAAAGTTAATTTCATTGAAGCAGAGAGAAGAATGGCGGTTGCCAGAGGTAGGCCATGAAGGAAATGGGAAGATATTGGTCAAAGCATACAAATTTTCAGTCATAAAGATGAGTAAGTTCTGAAATTTAATATGCAGAATGGTGATTATACTCAATAATACTGTGTTATTTACTTGAAATTTACAAAGAGAGTAGATCTTAAGTGTCTTCACCACACACACCACACACACACACACACACACACACACACACACACACACACACACACACACACACAAACGGTAATTGAGTGTGTTGGGTTCAGAATCAATTGAGGAGTTTATTGAAAATCCAGGTCCTGGGCCACTTTTAGTGATTTAAATTTTCAGGTGTAAGGCTCAAGAATCTGCATTTTAACTAGCTACCTAGGTAATTGTAGTGCATGCTAAAGTCTAGGATCAACTGATATAGAGGTTAATAGCGTAGGTTTCAGAGTTGGAAGAACCTGGGTTCAAATTCAAGCTCTGACAATTAGTAGTTTTACTTTCTCTTCTTAGATGTCACTGTCATCTCCCTGCACTCGTGAGTGTTATCTTACCTCACTGGATTAGCTCTTACCATCAGAAGCCTGGGTTGGTTACTTTGTCAGTTATAGTAACCACAATGTAAGTGAACAAATTCAGGTGCAAGAATCTTAATACAAAATTAGAGTTCTTTCCAGCACTGTCCCATCTCTATTAACCCAGAACCTCCAACAATGCCCTGTACACGAGGTCTGATGCTCCCTGCTCATCTTTCTGTTGGGGATACAAGACACAAAATCAAAGAAAGCTTCATAGAAGGGGCTTAAATCTGAACTGGGCTGTGAATAAGAGGGTAGGAATTCCACGTGAAAGATGGAAGGAAACAATATTCTAGAAGGAGGCAATTACATTAACATAAAGTTGAAGAGGATGGTTGCTACATAGTATGAATTCGTCACTAGAACCAGTCAGAAGACTAGGTCTGGGTAATACTGTCACTGATTTACCAGTTTCCCTCCAACTTGTAGTTTTCATTTATTTTTCTGACCAATTGGGCAACTTGGCCTAGCTTACTTTGGGGTTGGTTGACCCTCAGCTTCCTGCCCTTATAGCAACCCCAACTCCAATGTAAACACTCCAAGTGTAAATCTGTGATCCTTTCTGACATTTATAGCCCAGCTGTCCATTCCCCATGCCCCTAATACTCCACTGAACCCCAGAACTTCTGCCTCTCGATTACCCTTCATACTTACAGGAGAGGTCACATCTACTTGGGGTAGGGGACATGAAACAGGCAAGGCTTCACAAAGGGGGCTGTGTTTGTCAAGTTTTGAGCGATGGGGCAGAAGTTTTCCAGAGATAGAGACCAAAGGCAATTTAAAAAGAGGCAGCAATATGAATTTGTGTATTCAAAAATATTTATTGAGTGTTCCATTTCCCATCAATCAATAATGAAACACATTATTTTGTAGTACCTTCTAGGTGCTGTGATAGGCTCCTAAATACTCATTCACTCACTCAAATTCCCACATACCAAAACTCGTGCCACTTGTCTATCCAGAAACTCGGTATCTGATGGAAGTGTGCTCCAAGGACCACTTGCATGACTCACCTGAATGACTCATTATACGTGTAGACGGGAATGTACCACCTTCTGTGTCATTGTATACAGCGCTCCAGGCTCTAGTTAATCTTTATCTTCAAATTTCCCAGGCAACTACCTTCAGGGCATCAAGCTCCTCATTCTCCTCTCCACCCACCACCACCTCCAGGTTTCAAGTTCCTACTCATTATCAGATCTTTTTAAAATTGTGGTAAAATATATATAACATAAAACACTTCCATTTTAACCATTTTGAAGTGTACAATTTTGTGGCATTAATTACATCCACCTGGGTTTACAACCATTACCGTGATCTATTTCTAAAGTGTTTTTATCACCCCAAACAGAAACTCTGTACCCATTAAAAAATAACTTCCCATTTCTCTCTCCCCTCATCCCTGATTACCTGTAATATACTTTCTGCTCTACAAATCTGCCTAGTCTAGATATTTCATATAAGTGGGCTCATACAATATTTGTCCTTTAATGTATAGCTTATTTCACTCAGCATAATGTCTTCAAGTTTCATCCATGTTGCAATGTGTGGTCAGACTATCCTTTCTTTTTATGGCTGAATAATAGTTCATTGTATGTGTATGTCACAATTTGTTTATCCATTTATCAACTAATGGACATATGGATTGATTCTACCTTTTGACTTCTGTGAATAATGCTGCTATGAACATTCACATATCTGTTTTGAGTCCTTGTTTTTACTTCTTTGGGGCCTACACCTAGGAGTATATACCTAGAATTGCTAGATCATATGCTAATTTTATGTTGAACTGTTTGAGGAACTGCCAAAGTGTTTTCTACAATACCTGCACCATTTTCCACTCCCAGTAGCAATGTATGAGAGATACAATTTCTCCACATCTCCATTAACACATACCACAAACCATAAATAGCATCTCTATGGAAAATATGCCTTTATTTAAGTAGTTGACCCTCTTCACCATGGTTTATTTGAAACTAAAGGTTGTGTCTCTAGCTGTACACACTCTAACTATAAAATCTAAGATGAAGAAACTGGAATGGATCTCAAGCTACAGTGACAACTGAGCAGAAAATCTTTGAAAGATTGGAGATGATTGAGGAAAGAGAGACTGGTGTCCTTTGACACCTTTTCATTGACTGAATTCAAATTTATTCTGGTGACAGCATCTACAGCAATGATAGAAAGGTTAACATTTCATAGATCACTTAACAACTCTGTCCGTAGCCATTGAAGTGAAGAGATCAGCAGCCTAGGAAGAAATGACACTATGCCACTCACAGTCTGAGTGGTTCCTTTTAGCTGATTATTTTAGAACTTTTTGGGTGATACAATTTGGCCATTTCTCCCTATTTTTAAAGTACTCAAGCAATTAGGCATTTAAATGTTCTTCCATCTGTAAGAGATTTAATCACTTAGCCCTGTATTTTCAATCTTCTTGAATCAATTGAAGCCTTACAAAGTGTTCCTTTTAGCTAAGGTTGGAAAGAGAACAACAGCAGCTGAGCCAACCCTATTATTTGGGATTAAAGTGAAGATCAGAGTTAGTGAGGTAAGCTGGGCTTACCACCAAGCCTTTTTACCTATGTTGCAGTATATCTCAAGGTGTAGCCTGGGAACAACCTATATCAATAACACCTGGGGGTATCGTATTCAAATAACTCACCCCAGAACTAGAATGAGCAATCATCTGGGTTTTCCCAGTACTGAGGGGGCTCCCTCAGACACTGGACTCTCATTCATAAAACTGGAAAAGTCTTTAACAAACCAGGATGGGTGGTCACCCTACTTCAGACCTACTGAATCAGAGTCACTGCTTGTATATAAGTACTGAAGTTTGAAAACCACTACAGCGGCCAAAACACTCCACTGAGAACCAACACCACCCCACCACCTCTTCCCCTGGCTGCCTCCAGCCTACAGCTCACCCTGGCACTTTTTCTAACTGCCTTAACTGTTACCCTCTTGTATTATTACATGTAGGCAGTCTTTTTTCCTTTATCTGTAGAGCAGTGCATTTAGGGCAGTGCCCTAAAATTGCTAGGCAAATAACAGAATCATCACTGTTGCTCATGTCTATGTGGAAGGAGAAACAGAAGGGAGATTGTATTTCTTCATTCTGAGTTTATTTCTTCATTTATTCATTTTATGAGCAATTACTGAGCACCTTTCTCTATATACCATAAGTTGCTCAGAGCAAAAAAGAGTCTAAATTTAGGTGCGAACACAGGCATACATGTAAGAACATATGTTTGGCATGTTTCGGCATATAGATAGAGAAATACCATGTTCTAAGAACTACAACTATTTTAGAATATTTTTTAACTCAGTAAATATTTATTGAGGACCTTTGATGTGCCAGCACAGTGCTAGACATTGGTATACAACAGTGAGCAAGATAGTCAAGGTCCCTGCTCTCATGGAGTTTATGTCCTAGTGCAGAAAGACAGATAAACACATAAACAATTATATAATGACAGGGGCTTTGATAAGTGCTATGAAAAAAATTAAAATAGGGTGATGTGATTGAAATGAACAGTCTACTTTAGGTTGACTGGTAAAGAAACATCTCTCTGAGGAAGTGACATTTGAGCCAAGATCTGAATGATAAAATTTCAGCCATTTGCAGGCCCAGGGGAGAAATGTACCAGGCAGAGGGAATAGCTAGTACCTGAGCCTGAAGGCAGGAAGGAACTTGGCATGTCAGAGAACTGCAGAAAAGTCTGGTGTGACAAGAGTGTCAAGAACAATAAGGACAGTTGTGAGAGAGGAGGTTAAAGGGGGAGGTAGGGTTCAGAGATCATGGAGACTTTGTGGGCATGGGTCAGAGTTTGGCTTTCATTCTTGTTCTGAACACTTGTTCACAGGAGATATTGTAAGGTCTTAAATGGAAAAGTGAGGTGGTCAGATTTACATTTTTAAATATCTCTCTGTTCCTTTTGAAGAATAGATCATAATAGAGTGACAGTAAAAGCAGATAAAATAGTTAGGAGACTACTACAAGGAGACAATGCAAGAGAATGTGGTGGTTTGGGTAAAGTGGTGGGGAGCACAAACATAGACAACTGTGTATGTATTCAGAGAGCTACCAGGTTTTGGTGTTGGTTTGAATGTAGAATACAAAAGGGAAGATAAGACCCAAGGGTATTCCCAAGTTTTTGGACATGGGTGAATGGTGGGATTATTTACTAAAATGGGGAAGATTCCAAAAGAAGGGTCTTGGTGGGGGATAGGTACCAAGAGTTCAGTTTTAGACATGTAAAAGTTGAGATGCCTAATAAAATTCCAAACTGAAGTGTCAGTCAGATATACGTGTCTCAAGTTTTAGGTGATGTCAGAGTCAGAGACATTTATTACTTTTGGAGTCAACAGCACATACGTAATAACATTTAAAGCCTTGGGATTGAATGATATCATCTAGGGAGAAAATGTAAGGGAAATGAGGAAGAGGTTCCCGGACAGAGCCCTGGGACCTCCAACATTTAGAAGTCAAGTAGAGGACAAGGAACAAGCAAAAGAGTTGGAAGTGCCAATGAGGTATAAGATAAACCAGGGGAAAAGTGTAGCATCACTGACACCAAGAGGAAAAAAGAAACAGGAATTTTTTAAAGAGAATACTATCATTCCCATTTTACAGATAGGAAAAGTGGCTTGCCCAATGTCATATAGCTGGTAAAGGAAGAGCAGGGAGTCAACCTAAGCAATTTGACTTTAAAGTCTGTACTTCTAACCACTATACCAGTGACTCGCAAACTTTAGTGCTCATTAAAGACATCTGTAGGGCTTATTAACATAGAGATTGTTAGGCCCTACCTCCAGAGGTTCTGATTCAGAAGGTCTGAGGTGGAGCCCAAGATTTTGCTTCTCTAAAAAACTCCCAGGTGATGCTGCTGGTCTGGAGACCACACTTTGAGAGCTACTGTCACACCATACAGTACCACTCATGTAGAACGAAAGGCTTGTGATAATGTGGTTAATGTTGCTTGCTTTTTCTAATGGACTCTGACAGATTCTCCCTTAGTTTATAGGGGAAGAATTATTCAACCACTGTACCCAGAATTATCTGAGTAAAGAAACCACAGTTCTGACCAGTGTAGAAGATATCAGTTGAGCCCTAGGGCCTAAGAGATATTATCAACCTGAAAAAATAAAAGGATAAGCCTACCAACTCCTTGATGTTTACCCCACATCTATGGTGGCCCTCATGGGACATTACTAAATCCACTCAAGGGCTAAGGAAACAAGAAAAAAACTCCAGGGAAGTCTAGGCTTAGGCTCAAATAAGGGTGAGACTGAACCTTCAAGCTGTGTCTCTGGTCAGTAGCCACATTCTTCCACCATTCTGTTCATGTTCTTCTGTTTTAGCTTTGTAAAAGCACCAGGTAGCAAAAGCATGCAAAGCACTGGGAGGCAAAAAGATTGAAGAAATGAATCTTGGCCTTGGACACAGAAAAAAGCCCACGGGCACTAAGCTGGACATGCTGTGAGGTCTAAGGGCAGAAAGAGCAAGGATAAAACAATAATAATAAGCGAGCACTTGTATACTAGGCACTTGACATATATTATTTCATTTAATCCTCACAACTTATGAGCTAGATACTATTATTATCCCCATTTTATATATGAGGAAATAGATTTAGTAGCCTAAGTTCAAAGCTAATAAATGTCCAGCCCTTGATTCGAACCTAGGTCTGTCAAATTCCAAAGCTCTTAATCTTAACCAGCACACTCTAAAATGACTGAAATACAAGACATTTCTAGACTGTCTCCAGGTAGATAAGATGCATGAGAGTAGTTTGGCTTAAGGAAACTTGTTCTAGAAGACTAAATGGGGCTACCAAATCAGAATAAGGTACACTGACAGCACAATGCTCTGGACCAGTGTTGTCAACATTTTTGTTATGTTTACGTCACCAGATTGATCAAAAACACAGTCAACCAATAAGAACACTACTGGTGAGAATAAGTGTGTGAGATGAGAGACATAAGATGACAAAGAAACACTGTGCATGATGCACATAACACATAGTGGCAAATTAGGAGAAAGTGAAAAGGTATAGGCATTTAACTGAAGACATTAATGTAGAAAAAGGTCAGTGGTGAAGATGGGACACCTGGGGGAAGCAAGTAGATTAAAGGTCTTTATTAGAATAAGTTTACTTATTGTAGAACCCTGGAGTCAAGAATCTTCTCTTTTTTTCCGTTTTTTCTCTGATTTCTTTTTAAATTGAAATTTTAATTCAGAATTGTAGATTCACATGCAGTAATAAAAAACAATATGAGGCCTGGTGCAGTGGCTCATACCTGTAATCTCAGGTATCCTTCTACATTGGGAGGCCAAGGTGGAAGGATTGCTTGAGCCTAGAAGTTCGAGGTCAACCTGGGCAGCATAGTGAGACCTCGTCATACAAAAAAATGTTAAAAATTAGTCAGACATGGCAGCACATGCCTGTGGTTCCAGCTACTCAAGAGACTGAGACAGGAGAATTGCTTGAGCCTAAGTGGTTGAGGCTGCAGTAAGCTGGGGTCATGCCACTTCACTCCAGCCTGGGTGACAGAGTGAGACCCCCAACTCAAAATAAATAAGTAAATAAAATAAATAATACAGAAAAATCCCTTGTACAGTTTTTCTAGTTTCTCCAGTGGTCACATCTTGCAAAACTATAGCACACCACCACAACTAGGAACATTGACCTTGATGCAATATTTATCTTATTCAGGTTTCCCACAGTTTTACCTGTACTCATTGTGTGTTTGTTATGTTCTATACCATTTTATCACCTGTGTAGGATCATGTCTCTGCCATCCAAGTTAAGATACTGAACAGTTGCAACACCACAAAGATCCCTCATGTTGCTTTTTATAACCAAACTCGTTTCTACCACACATCACTTCCAGTCCCAGACTCCTGACAATCACAAGTCTTTTATCCAACGCTATACTTTATCATTACAGGAATGTTATATAAATGGAATCATAGAGTGTGTAGTCTTTTGATAATGACTTTTTTCACTCAGAATAATTTCCCTAGAGGTTCATTCAAGTTGCTGTGTGTATCAATAGTTTGTCTCTTTTTATTGCTGAGTAGCATTCCAAAATATGGATGTCTTGCAGTTTGTTTAAGTATTCATCTCTTGAAGGACATCTGGGTTTTCAGTTTGGGGATTGTCTTAGTCTGCTCAGTCTGCTGTAACAACGTACCAGAGATTAGGTGGTTTATAAACAATAAAAATTTATTTTCACAGTTCTGGAGGCTAGAAATCTGAGATCAGAATGCTAGCCTAGTCGAGTTCTGGTGAGGGCTGTCTTCTAGGTTGCAGACTGCTGACTTCTTGTGTGTCTTCACATGGCAGAAAGAGGGGAAGAGAGCGCCGAGGTCCCTTGTATAAGGCATTAATCCCATTCATGAAGGCTCTACTCTCATGATCTAATTATCTCCCAAAGGCCCTACCTCCTAATACTATCACTTTTGGAGTTAGGATTTCAACATACGAAGCTGGGGCGGGGGGCACAAACATGTGATTCATAACATGGCTATTATGTAAAAAGGAGCTATGAATATTAGTGTACAGGTTTGGGGGTATATATACATTTTCATTTCTCTGGGATAAATGCCCAGGAGTGCAATTGCTGGGTCATATGGCACTTGCTTGTTCAGTTTTTTATGAAACTGACAAAATGTCTTCCAGAGTTGATGTACCATTTTACATACTCACCAACAATTAATGAATGATCCAGTTTCTCTGCATTCCCACCAGCGTTTGGTGATGTCACTATTTTTTATGTTAGGCAATGTGATAAGTATGTAGTGATATCAATCTTTTATTTTTAAAAGAGGCAAACTTGAATGGAAAAACAATTTTGAAATGTCTTAGAGATAAGATCTCTTATTGTTTCAGTTTAAGTTCCTTCTAACTAGTTTTGCCTCAAAACCCATTTTGAACTTTTACAATAAAAGATCTTCTCCAGTCATCTGAGAGCCAGTTGCCCTAAAACCACAAAGCAATTACTAATCTTCTTCTATGCCCAAAGAAAAGCTGAGATAGCTACAGGAGATTCATTTGAGGAAGTCAAGAGTCAGGCAGAGAAGGGACATAAAGAGAATTTCTAGGACAGTATTTGCAAATAACATTTCTATTTTGTTCTATATTCCCCTTTGAAGGGGACAGCAGTCTGATTTAAATGTCTGAGGAGAGATCTGAGTCAAAAAGGTGGTATGATGAGAGCTGATTATGCACATCTATTCCTAACTCTATGTTAAGTGTCCTTATATTGGTAGCTTGAAATCTGCCATGGGGGAGTATTTATACCACAGAAATTAGAAAACACTACAATCCAGGGTACTTTTTTTTACCCAGGGAATTGGTTCATAAAAATTTACCGGCACACCACTGCACATTTCTTTCTAAAAGCATGTTCTCTATCATTAAGAAGAAGGCAATGAAGAAATATTAATTAAGCACCTACTAAATTTGTTAGCTCATAATTCTCATAACAACTTTGTAAGGTAGGTGTTATTCTACCCATATTGTAGATGAAGAAATTAAGACTAACGACATTGTTTTATCAATGTTCCATATCAAGTAAATGGCAGAGCCCACACTCAAACTTGGGTCTAAGTTAAATACAAATTTTGTCTTTCCACTCTACCACGCTGGCTATCTAGAGGGGAGGAGACAAATGCTAGAAAGAAGCAGTGAGGAAAAACTTTTTTTAAAAAAGTATCTCCTTGACTTTAATGAAAAGAAAAGAGGTGGTGAGAGATGGATTGAGACCGGAGATGTTTTCAAGCCTAGACCCAGCAGGGTTAGTGGAAATGGTGATGTAGACAACAGCGATGGCCATGCCAAGGCACTCGTTCAGGGGGTAAACCCTCCTGCGCGCCATGTACCTGGGTACATACAGATAAGAAGAGCATGGTGACAGGAGCAGAGAATGGAGGGGTGCAGTTTTGAGCCTGTCTCCAGCACCCGGAAGGAGACCTCCTCAGTTCTGCACTGCTCCTGTTGCCCCTCCCAGGAGCAAGAAATATCTATATTGACTCTAGTTAAAAGAAAAGTAGTACTGGCGAAAGGTCCAAGATGACTGACTGAAGACATCGCATGATTGAGCTCTCAGCAAAAAGCCTAACCAGAGAAGCAACCCTAGGGCTTTGAAAGTGAGCCTGAAAACCTAAGCTAAGGCTTGTCAGATGGTCAACTGATGGTGATGCAGAGGAGGGACAGCTCCAAGCCCGTCACCTCTAGAAGCAGACTCATCACGAAATTGAGAGAGTGCTCTTGGAGAAGGAAGGGGTGAGTGAAAGGGACACATTTTTACACACCTCACACAAGCCTCTGCAGTCCCAGCCAAGTGAGAGACAGCCCAGGACCTCCCTGAGCACCCCTCCTGCACTGGCCAGGTGCAGAGAGCTGCCTGGAATCAAGACAGAGGCACCAGTGGGATCCATGTGGAGACCGGGGAACCCCAGTTCCAGGAGACCTCCAGGACCAGTGGCCGCCAACCTCCTCTCCCCCCATGGAAAGGCTCTGTGGAAAACACCCTGTGAGGGTGTTCTGTTCTGTGGGGTTGCTCTCCCTCCCTCTACAGCCCCTAGAAGGGGTGACAGGCCCACTTCAGGACATTTTTCCAGAGGCGCCAGCATCCATTGGGGCCCCAGATCATGGCTGCAGAAACAGCTTGCCCTCAGGGGGCTACCATTACTTTAATGGCCCCTTCCACAGAGCAGGGCAGGAGCTAGGAGGCAGTACACCTCTGCACAGCGAGGCAGAGGCAGCCCCGCCCATCTGCGGTCTGAGGGAGAAATTGCCCATTCTCCAACAAATCAGCTACTTCCTTTATACCTTAGTGTGAAATGGATGGTCCCATCTAGACAGGAGACAGGCACTTCATGCCCCCAAGAGTATTTGTGCCAGAGTAGAGATGCCCATCAATCCTGCTGATGAGATGCATGGGCTGAGGTGGGGCTGCCAGAGCCCCTGGACAAACAGGGCTCATGGCACTTGTGCTGGAGAAAGCGGAAAACCTCTGAACTGGAGGAAAGAACTTGCTACACCCCTACCAGACTGCACGGGTGAAGCAATGTTGGATGGATTCCCCCTTGTTCACCACCCTTCCTGCCACCTCTTCTCCTCCAATAGGTGGACCAGAGGAGAGAGGTCAGGAAAAAACAAACAAATTCCTCAAACACCACAAACTACTGCCTTAATGATAACAACTATATCTAATAAAAAATAAGAAAACAAAAATAAATAAAAGAGGAGTCACAGATGAGGTAGACCAGTAGAAAAACACCAGCAGCAAACCCTAAAGTCTTAACAAATTGACACCCACATAGGGGCATCCCAGATCCCAAACAATGGAACCCATTCAGAATGACCTGTCTCTGATGACAGACATAGAATTCAGATTTTGTATGGCAAAGACACTCAATGAGATCCATGAGAAAGTGAACATTAGAAATAACCAAGTCATGAAAACAGTACAGGAAGTTAAAGCTGACCTAGCCACTTTAAGAAAGAACCAAATGAAACTTTTGGAAATGAAGAATTCTCTTCTGGAATTTCAAAACACAACAACAAGGCTTAACAGCAGAATTGACCAGGCAGAGGGAAGAATCTCAGTTTGATGATCCAATTATTGAATGAACACAGTCTGATAAAATGAGAAGAAAAAAACTTAGAAAAAATGAGCAAAGCTTACAAGAGGTCTGGGATTATGTAAAGAGACCACATCTACAGGGATTGGCATCCCTGAGAGAGAAGGGGAAACTAGGAATGCTCTGGAACAAGCTTTCCCAGATATCATCTAAGAAAACTTCCCCTATTTCACCAGAGAGGCAGTCATAATGATGCAAGAAATCCAGAGATCTCTTGCGAGGTATTACATGAGAAGACCATCCCCAAGGTACATAATCCGACTTGCTAAGAAGGGTATGAGAGAAAAAATCCTAGAGGCAGCTAGAAAGAAGGGACAGACCACTTACTGGGAAAGACCTGTCAGAATTGCAGCAGACCTCTCAGCAGGAACCTTACAAGCTAGAAGGGACTAGGATCTCATATTTAATATTCTTAAAGAAAAGCAGTTTTAGCCAAGAATTTCCTGCCCTGCCAAACTAAACTTCATTAATGAAAAAGAATTACAATATTTCCCAGACATCCAATCCCTAAGAGACTATGCCACCTCCAGACCAGCCTTTCAGGAGATGCTTTTAAAAGCTCTCAGCACAGAAATGAATGAACGATTCCACCCACTAAAAATGCACAGTCAAGCACAGAGTTAACAGACCATACAGATCAACCACAAAGCCTAGAACATAAATCAACCTCTTAGTAGCAATATGAGAGGAACAAATCCCTCCATATCAATAATTAACTTAGATGTGAACAGACTTAATGTGCCACTCAAAAGACACAGAGTGAGAAACTGGATAAAGAAGCATGATCCATTCTTCTGTTGCATTTAGGAAACCCATCTCACTGCAAATGACACCCACAGGCTCAAGGTTAAAGGCTGGAGAAATATATTTCAGGCAAATAGAAAAGGAAAGCAGGAGTAGCTATTCTTATATCAGACAAAATAGACTCTAAACCAATAAAAGTAAAAAAAAAAACAGAGAAGAGCACTACATAATGATAAAAGACTCAATCCACCAGCAAGATATATCCATCTTGAATGTATACAAACCCAACGTGGAAGCACCCAGATTTACAAAACAATTGCCAGTTAAAATAAGAGAGGACATAGACAGCCATAAAATTGTAGTTGGAGACTGTAATACCTGCTAGCAATCTTAGACAGATCATCAAAGCAAAAAAACTAACAAATAAATCCAGAACCTTAACTCAGCACTTGAACAAGTAGATCTAACAGATATCGACAGAACACCTCACCCAACAACCACATAATATACACTCTTCTCATCAGCACATGAAACATACTCCAAGATCGACCACATACTCAGAAGATAAATCAAGTATGATCACATTTCAAAAGGTTGAACTCATACCAAGCATCTTCTGAGACCACAGAATAAAAATAAATATCACTAACAGGAACCTCCCAAAACACACAAATGCATGGAATTTAAACATGATTCAGAATGGCTTTTAGGTTAACACAGAGATCAAGTAAGAAATAAGAAGATTCCTAGATACAAATGAAAACAAAGACACAATATACAAAAACCTCTGAGATACTATGAAAGCAATGCTGAGAGGGAAGCTTATAGCATTGCATACACACATCAATAAAATAGACAGAACTCAAGTAAACAGTCTAACATCACACCTAAATGATCTGAAGAGACAAGAGCAATCCAATCCCAACATCAGTAGAACAATGGAAGTCATCAAAATATATTCTCACCTAAATGAAATAGAGACCATACAAATCATATAAAGGATCCATGAAACAAAAAGTAGGTTCTTTGAAAGAATAAATAAGATTGCAGACTTCTGTCCAGAATAATGAGAAAGCAAGAGAGAGAGAATGAATATGAATGAACACAATCAGAAATGAAAAATGCAATGTTGCAGTCGATCCTGAAGAAATAGAAAAGATTATCAACATCTGTATATGATTAAGCTAAAAAAAAAAGATCTAGAGGAAATTGAAAAATGCCTGACAAAACACAACCTTCCAATATTGAAACTGGAAGAAATTGAAACCCCAAACAGACCAAAAACAATCCAAGAAATAGAGCCAGTAATAAGAAACCTTCCCACCAAACAAAGCCCTGGCCAGTTGGTTTGTCAACTGAACTTTACAAGATGTACAAGGAAGAGCTGATACCAATACTATTGAACATACTCCAAGTAATGAAGAAGGAAGGAATTCCTATTAGCTCATTCTATAAAACCAATATCCTAATAATCCCAAATGGCAAAGACCCAACAAAGAAAGAGAACTACAGGCCAATTTTCCTGATGAACACAGATACGAAAATGCTCAACAAGATTCTAGCAAACCACATGCAACAATACATTTCAAGAATCATTCATCACCGGGCTCGGTGGCTCAGCCTGTAATCCCGCGCCTTTGGGAGGCTGAGGTGAGTGGATTGCCTGAGCCTGCGGGTTCGAGACCCGCCTGGGCAGCGAGACCTCATCTCTACAATAAATCAAAAAAATCAGCCGGGTGTGGTAGCGCATGCCTGTAATTCTGGCTACTCGGAAGGCTGAGGCAGAAGGATCGCCGGAGCCCAGCAGTTGGAGACTGCGTTGGCTGTTGGCTGGGAGTGGCCACTGCACTCCAGTCTGGGCGTCAGAGTGAGACTCCAACGCCAAAAAAAAAAAAAAAAAGAATCATTCATCATGACCAGGTGAGCTTCATTCCCAGGATACAGGGTTGGTCCAAAAGATGCAAATCAATAAATGTAATCCACCACATAAACAGATGTAAAACCAAGAACTACATGATTATCTCAATAGACACAGAAAAAGCATTCAATAAAATCCCACATTCCTTCTTAATAAAAACCCACAAATACCTAGGCATCAAAGGAACTTTCCTCAAAATGGCAAAGCCATCTATGATGACAAACCTGTAGTCAACATCATATTTGACAGACAGAAGCTTGAAGCATTCCCTCTAAGAACTGAACAAGACAAGGATGCCCACTCCCACCCCTCATATTCAACATAGTACTGGAAGTTCTAACCAGAGCAATCACACAGGAGAAAGAAATTAGGTTACTCAAATAGGAAAAAAGAAAGTTAAATTATCCCTCTTCACAGATGATATAATTCTATGCCTAGAAAACCACAGAAAGTCTGTTAAAAAAAAACCTTCTTGCGACCAGGCTCGGTGGCTCAACCTGTAATCCCACACTTTGAGAGACCAAGGTGAGTAGATTGCCTGAGCCCGTGGGTTTGAGACCCACCTGGGCAAATTGGTGAGACCGCAACTTTACAATAAATAAAAAAAAATTTAGCTGGGCGTGGTAACACGCGACTGTAGTTCCAGCTACATGGAAGACTGAGGCGGAAGGATCGCCGGAGCCCAGCAGGTCGAGGCTGCAGTGGCTGGGAGCGGCCACTGTACTACAGTCTGGGTGACAGAGTGAGACTCCAACTCAAAAAAAAAAAACCAAAAAAACCCTTCTTGCACTGACGAATGACTTTGGAAAAATCTCAGCATACAAAATCAATTGCATTTCGGTATACCAACAACAAGCAGGCTGAGAACCTAATCAAAAACACAGTCCCAGTCACAATAAACAACAACAACAACAAAAAAATACTTAGGTATCCACCTAACCAGAGGTGAAATATCTTTACCATGAGAATTACAAAACATTGCTCCAAAAAAATTTTTAAAAAGATGATAAAAACAAATGGAAGAACATCCCATGCTCCTGAATTGGAAGAGTCAATATTGTCAAGAAGTCCATTTTACCCAAGGCAATCTACAAATGCAATGCAATCCTTGACAAACTACTGGCATCATTTTTCACACACCTAGAAAATACAATACTAAAATTCATATGGAAGGAAAAATGGTCCCAAATAGCTAAAGCAATTCTCAGCAAATAGAACAAGGCAGGAAGCATCACACGCCCAGCTTTATGACAAGGCTTCAGTAACCAAGACAGTATGGTACGGGTACAAAAATAGACACATAGGACAATGGAACTGGACATGCAATATGAAAATAAACCACAGACTTTCAACCAACTCATCTTTGACAAAGCCTACAAAAACAAATATTGGGGAAAGGAAACCATATTTAGAAAATGGTGCTGGGAAAACTGGTTAATCACATGTAAAAAAATAAAGCTGGACCTTACTTATCACCGTATAAAGCAAATTAACTCAAAACGGATCAAGGGCTTAAATGTGAAACCTCAATCTGTAAGAATCATAGAGAAAACCTAGGAAACACACTCTTGGACATTGGTTTAGGCAATGAATTAATGGACGAGTCCTCAAAAGCAAAGGCAGCAAAATCTAAAATTGACAAATGGGGCCTTATTAAGCTAAAAAGTTTTCGCACAGCAAAAGAAACCATCATGAGAGTAATGAGACAACCTACAAAATGGGAAAAAAATATTTGTAAGTTATGCATCTGACAAAGGCCTAAAATCCAAGATCTATAAGTAACTCAAACAAATTGACAGGAAAAAAACTAATGACCGCCCCCAAAAGTGAACAAAGGACATAAACAGACACTCTTCAAAGGAAGACATACAAGTCATCAAAAAACATAAAGAATGCTCAGCTTCAGTAATCGTCAGAGAAATGCAAATCAAAACTACAATAAGATACCATCTCACACTGGTCAGGTTGGCTATCATTAAAAACTCAAAAAAACAACAGGTGTTCGTGAGGCTGTAGGGTAACTTTGGTGGAACTGTAAGCTCGTTCAGCCTTTGTGGAAAGCAGTTTAGAGATTTCCCAAAGAACTAAAAATAGAGCTATCATTCACCCCTGCAATCCCATTCCGAGGACTATACTCAGAGGAACATAAATTGCTCTACCAAAAAAACACTTGCATGCAAACATTTATTGCAGCACTATTCACAATAGCAAAAAATATGGGACCAACCCAGATGCCCATCAAAAGTGGACTGGATAAAGAAAATGTGGTACGTATATGATGTCATACTACACAGCCATGAAGAACAAAATCATGTCTTTGCAGCAATATGGTTGCAGCTGGAGACCATCATTCCAGGTGAACTATCACAGAAACAAAAAAACCTAAATACTGCATGTTCTCACTCATAAGTGGACACTAAACATTAGGCACATGGGCACAAGGATGGGAACAGATGCTGCACTGCTAAATGAAGGAGGGAGGAAGGAGGGAAAAGGAATACACAACCACCCATTGGATACCATGGCTACTATTGGGGGACAGAGAGAAACCCTCTGCTAGAAGCCCAAACCTTACCTTCATGCAATATACTTACGTAACAAATCTTCACACATATCCCACAACTCTAACATTCAAAAAAAGAAAAGTAGCACCTTAAAAATTTCACTGCTTTGTCATTCACAAAGTACCTTTTACATCCAATTCTCCTGACTTTCTCAACTCTATGAGGCAAAGCAAGGGTTATCAACTAATCTGATGATTCTGAGCCATGGATCTAATCCAGGTTAAAATTATCTGGGGTAATGCTAGACTCCTTTGATATTCATTCCTGAAAGAGGAGTATTAGCAAACCTAAAAAAAGAGGAAGGTAGGACTTGTACTTTTATACTTTCTTTCACCAAATTTCATGTTGTGCACAACGGCCTTTCTATTCTGTTCAACATCTTTTGAAACAAAGTAGAATAGAAGTAAACATTCAAAATATTCTTTATACAACTTTATTAATTAGTGGTAATGGTTAATTATGTTAAAGACAATCAGGTAATAAAATTAAATTTCACAGAATATTTTCTACCATAATTTGCACAAGAATATTGTTACTAGGAATAATAAAGTTTTGCAACTTCTGAGTTAAAATAAATCCTTTCTACCAGAAAAAAAAGAAAAGAAAAGAAAGTAAACCAAAGAAAAAACTCTGTCTTTGGTGTTATGAAGCACATTAACATGTGTAAATATAACATATGTACACAGATTTTTTTTTCTTATCTTAATTGGATTTGCATATGTACAGTCCAGCTGTAGTGGTGTAGTGGACAATAGCAACTATACTTTTTTGGCTTCCACCTACTTTTTTCTACTTCCCTTGTTCTGGTTCCATTGGAGAAAACGTCCCCCTCTCCATGTGACCCTGGATCAGCTAGCAATCGCAGTACTCTGGCCTTCTTCAAGTGTGAGTGTGCTCAGGCCTGTTGGAATCTTCTCCAGGCCTTTTCTATTGAAGGTAGAAGAAGAGAGATTTTTTTTTCCTATTTAGCTTGCTTACATAAGACATTGTGAGTCTGGGGCTCAAACAGCATCATCAACTCTGTTCTTTTCACATGGTGGATGAGACAGCTATAGACTTCCCAGTTATACGAGTCAATAAAGTACACCCCCATCAGCACCTGTGTGTGTGTGTGTGTGTGTGTGTATGTGAATAGCTAGTCTGAATTGGGTTTACATATTTGTAACCAAGAGTTTCATTTTCTTTGTGACTACTCCAATTCATTAGTCTTTCTACAGATTCTTACATTATACCAGCTCTGTTCAATAGAAAATAATATGGGCCATATATATAATTTTCATTTTTCTAGTAGCCATATTTTAAAAGTAAAAAAAGAGTAAAATAAATTTAGTAATATATCTTATTTAACCCATTATGCTTTAAAAATCATCCTTTATTATAATCAATATATAAATTATTAATGAGATATTTCTACATTATTCTAATTGCCTCAAGTCTGAAATATGGTATGTATTTTACATTTACAATATATCTTAACAATAACCAGTCGCATTTCAAATACTGTTAAAGAAAAAATATATTTAATGACACCTGTTAAAGCATTATATGGAAGACTTTATTCAGGACCATTGCTATAGGTATAGATGTGATTTTGCAGTGGGGGAGAGAGATTGGGCTCAACTCTGAAAACAGCAAGGGCAAGTGGGAATTTACAACCAAGGAACAGGGTGAGGATCAGTGAATGAAAACTTACTAAAAGGGAATATCATGGGTAATGGGGGATTCTGGCTACACCAACCTAAAAGGATTCTTATTAAAGACAGGCCAGGTTGATCAACCATCACTTGGGACTGGCAGAGGATGAGGAGAGCGAGGAGTGTCTTCTAAACTGACTTAGCAGGGTTATTTACCAAAACTGGATTTTATAGGGAAGTACACAAATGAGCTTAGGAGAAGGTTCAGGAGCCTGACTAAAGTTTGGTGAAGGAGAGAATTTTTGTCAGTAGCCACATTTGCCTAGTGGCTATAGTACTGGACAACACAGAATTCTACTATATGTATTGGCACCTAATAATACATCATCATGCATTACTATTTGAATGTTTCATGTATACATATCTAATCTTTCCATCTAACATGTAAGTTCCTGCAGAACAGAAATCTTGCCTTAAAATTCTTTTGTGATCCTCAAGTTTTAGCATAGTGTTGCACTAGTAGTAGGCAATACAATTAATAAATTATTTCAGTTACCTCATTCAATGAGCAGAGAATTGTAATTCACACCTTAGTAAAGAAATGTGACTGATCAGAAGAAACATATTGCAAGTCTACTGGAGAAATGTCAGGTATCTGCATATAACTGTAGTAAATGTAATTCTGAGAGCAAACTATTATGCCCTAGGCAGAAGAGAAAAAGACCAAAATGATAAGAATGCCTTATAATTCTCAAATGAAAAGTGCTACATTCAATGTGTAAAACTAGTATCTTTTCCTAGTACCATTTCATCTTGCAAATGAGAATATTAAAGTGATTTATCCCTCTCGTAACTTGTAACCAGCAAATAATTAGCATCTGTGCACACAGGCTTTTTTTCCTCTCTCTCATATAACTACTGCTTTTTTTTAAGGCAAATGGACAGTGGGGAAGATATAGGAGTTGAGAAATATGTGGGGGAGATATAGGAATCACCTTAGAAGCTTTTCACACAAATATACATTCCCTGTCCTCACCCCAATGCATACACATACTTCTCACCAATATAATATAAACACCTCATCAGAATCCAAAGGGAGTCCCTGATACCTAGAAATTTTACTGGACCTCCCCCAAAACACACATACCTACTCATATCTGAGGGGTTTCAGATCACTTGGTCATTCATTATTTCATTCATTAATTTATTGGGTGTACATTACATGCCAGGCACTATAAGGACAAAAGACTCACTTCTTTCTCTCCAAGTTCAATCCATTGTGAATGTGTGGGGATGGAGGGGTAACAATGGATGGCAGAAAGGACTGCCAACTATGACACAGGATAAACACTATAGAAGGAATATTACAAAGTGCTACTGTGGAATGCTATACAGCAGTTATAAGAATGAAATGTACTCGTGGGAAAATCTCCAGGCATATTGTTTAAGGCAGTGGTTTTAAAAGTCTGATCCTTGGACCAGCAGCTTAAGTTCATCTGAGAATTTTTTAGAGTTGCAAATTCTTGGGTCCCACTCCAGACCCATTGAATCAGAAACTCTGGAGGTGGAAACAAGAAATCTGTGTAATCTCTGTTGTAACAAGTCTCCCAGGTGTTTCTGATGCATGCTAACATTTGAGAATCACAGGTTAAGAAGGAAAAAAAGTTGCAGAGTAAAATGTAAAGTATGATAGTATTTATATTGAAAACCACAACATATTATACATATATGTTTGCGTATGCATAGAGGAAGTCTGAAAGGTGATATACCAAGGGTAACCTCTGGAGAGGGGATTAGGGTTGCAGAGAAAGTGGAGTAGGAGAGTGTTCTGGAAACACAAAGGAGTGAAATGTTGTATCTTCCCAGAGGAGGTAGCCTTTGAACCAGGCTTTGGGGCTGACCCAGTCCTTGCTCTCCACACACCCCTATGGATCCCTATGTCCCATGTCCAGGAAATAGCTCAAATTCTTGTATTTTTGTTCTTCTACATGAAGGAAGCATCTCCAGAAAAGTTGCAATTTGGTTTCTAAAGTAGTAGGTTGGGCCACCCACCTTCCTCACAAACCTCAATCCTCAGAGAAGATACTAAGTTGAGACCCTGAGTTGAACATTGAAAGGCCTTGGAAAGAAAATGTGACTGCTCTTTCAATACAAAGAAACTGCCCTCTGCCTTGTGTTTTAACAGTGATGTTGATCTGAGCAGCATATTAGGGTGGATGAAAAGCATGAAGCAAAGATCATTATTGATTCATCCTCAGCCAGGCTCATTCAAATTCAAGATGGAAAAGCCCCAGAGAGCCATCCATGTCCTTGTCTTCCAGTGTCCAGTGACAAACCATTTTGGGAAAAAAAGCCATGCCCTTTAGAAGGCCAAGCCTGCATCTATTGACCTACTCTCTTTCACAATCTGTGTTGAATCTTTTTAGTTGATGAGACTGGTGGGAGGTGACAGAGGAAAAATAACAATGATAAGATTCACCCAGAGCCCCTAGTATGAACACGGCCTTTTCAAATTATAAAGATAAATAACTCTCTAAGCAGCACTCTAGGAAGTTTGTTTCCAGTAAAGTGAATCCGAGGAGAGAAAGACAAAAAAAACCTCTGACATGGCTTTCCAGGCAAAAACTTTCACTACTAAGGGCCAATAATATGGGGGCAGAAAGAAGCCCCGTAGGATGGGGCCAGTTGCCCTCTGTAATCAGCAGGAGTAAGGAAACCAACAGGCTGGGGAAGTATCCCTATCATTAATAATAACTTTCTGACAGCCTGAATACTGGAAGGGTAGGCTGACTTGAAAGGTTGTGGAGGAATGGGCAAGTGCAAAGTTTCTGCTGCTTTTGATAAGTCTGAGACAGAGAATCAACACTTAATGTACTGGACAGTTTGACTTTGAATCCGGGGTTGTTTGAGCCAAAAGAGTTTCTAGAGCTTTTGATACAGGAAGAAGTAGCTCTGGATTAATAGAGAATAGAAGGACTTGGAGATAGAAGGCTTCTCTTTGAAAGAGAATTTATTCAATAGGAGCTATGCATTTTGCTTTGTTTTTAATATTAAATATAGGACCCTTGCTCATTGCTGAAGCATGCCTAAGCTTGTAGCTGGACTCAGAGAACTAATTTTCACTCAAATGATTTGCACTGATGTGGAGATGCTAGAATTCTATTTTCTAAAACAGAGGTTTTTGTTGTACTAAAATTATTTCAAAAAATGTTTGTTGGATATCTACTATGTGCAAAAACAGTTGAGTACTATAACAAACACAGTGGGAAAAAAATGTCAAGACACACTCTCAAGAAGGTTACAGTACAATTAGGAAGGGAAGTGAAAGATGAGTTAAGTTGGCATGCATGAAAAATTAACACTACAAAAGTATAAGAGAAATTTAAGATTCAATGTCAGATTAGTGACACTAACAAAAAGTCAGGTTAATGAAGGTGAACTTTCTTTTTGCTTGGACAAGTCAGGTAAGCTTTGGGGAGAAGGTTGAAAATTAAGTGTTGTTTTAATAAGCAAAAAGTATCTTGGCCTTTTTGGATGTGTACTTCAGAGGTTTTTGGTAGAGCTAAGTAATGAGTGGTGGCCACTGGTGATTAATGAAGGACAAAATTATAAAGTAAAAAATTGCATTTCCTGTCTTCTCATTCTACCTCTCCCTAGGTGGTGCTCAGATTGTCTAGGAGAAAAAGAATAAGCCAGGCATGATGGCACATGTCTGTAGTTCCAGCTACTTGAAAGGCTGAGGCAGAAGGATCGCCTGAGCCCAGCAGGTCGAGGCTGTGATGGCCGCAAGCATGCCACTGCACTCCAGCCTGGGCAACAGAGTGAGACTTCAACTTAAAAAAAAAAAGAAAAGAAAGAAAAATTATAGTACACAGGATGCTGTCCTCTGCCTAATCCAACTTACCTATTCTGTGTAACATTTTTTCTTGAGGTCTATCTTCTTAAAAATCAATTAGCACTAAGGTGGTAGTGATCCTTAATGGTTTAGCATGACCTACTGTGCTAGACTGCATTATTTATTTTTCATAATAAACTGGTGGGATAAGTTCTGTTCTTCCTACTTATCAGATGAGTAAACTGAGGCTAGAGAGTCAAAGTAAATTGGACAAATCAAATAAAGGAGCTGGGATTTTAGTCCAGGTTTGTCATATAATACCATTATCTCAATGACTTAATCAGTATAGAAATCTGCATACACCTGAAGATTTGTAATTCTCTTTCAAAATTAAAGATTCCAGTAGTAACAGTAAAAATATCAGAGTAGGAAACTCTAAGGGCCCATCCCTTTACAAAAAGAACAGTGAATGAATTGACGAAAACTATTGTTGATTTTATTGAAGCTCTAGATACTAATCAAAGGTTTATAGCAACCAGGCCAATGTTTAATTAAGATAAAGGTGGCTGAATCTTGAAGAGTGCTTTGTGACATTTTTTGCCACTAACTTAACTCAGACTTTAATTGTCATACGCAATAAAGAACAGACTCTACAAAATTATTTCAGAAAAGTCACTAAGAAAAACAAACAGGAGCAACCACAACAAGCAGTGACAACAAACCATAAGAATGAGGTGCAACATGATTTCAAGAGTTGCCACATCATAATATTTTTAAATGTCTAGTTTTCAACAGAAAATTACAAGACATGTAAAGAAACAAGAAATTAGGGCCCATACACAGGAGAAAATTAATAGAATCTGTCCCTGTGGAAGCCCCAACATTAGACTTACTAGAAAAATACTTTAAGGGATTCAAGATTCAAGATGGCTGCCTAGAAGCAGCCAACTGTCCCCTCTCTCACAGAGCGAACCAAGGAAGAGAGCCCCAGACGCCTTAGACCTCCAGCAGTTGGAGCAGTTTGAGAGGGAGGATACACCACCCAGCACACAGAGGACCATTGGGACACACACAGAGCAGGGAGGAGAGAGAATGGGCAGCTGGCTTTGGAGCCAGAAATACTTCTCCCCTACCATCTCCTTGGAAACAGAGCAGTCTCTGAATGTGGGAAATGATTAGTGTGAGAAATTAGGATTCATTGCTTACTACTGCCAGGGACTGGGAGAGACCCACAAGCCTCACGGGACTCCATTCCCACATGGGAAATGGCCTGGATATGGCAAAGCTGCATGCTGCCAGAGCCCACATGGAGCTGGGGAACCATTCGAGCTCTGAATGCCTAGGGCAAGGCCTTTCCTGGAAACTCATTCTCAGTAGGCAGTGCTAAGAGGCCAGTTCCCAGGTGGGGAAAGAACCCCAGCCCAACCTGCATGAATGCTTCTGGGCAACAGATGGCTCTGCCATTCCTGCAGGTTGCTACAGTGGCCAGGGGCCCATCCTCCCTCCTGATTCCCACTGAGTGCTCACATCTGAGGATCAGAACACAGACCACCTGCTTCCAGCCCACAGGAAAGACATTGCTGCAGAAAGAAACTTTGAGTTCTGAGTGTGAACAGCCTCAGACAAGGGAAAGGTAGCCATAGGCAGTGGAGGGGGAAGCCTGCCACCCTGGCTACCCTTCTCTCCCTATGTGAACTCTTTTTGTACAATAGAAAAGGCTTGGCCATTCCCACAGTGTGGCCACAATGGCCAGGGGACTTGTTTCCCACTGGGGTAGCCAATTGTGCCCATGGGGGAAACTGAAGAGTGGCCCAGTCTGACCTAGGCCTCCCAAACCAGCTTTACCCTCCCAATCTCCCTCAAAATCCCAGGAACTGAGGATCATTCGGAGTTGCCATAATCCCATCCATCTCTAGGTCATCTGTGCACTTCCCAGGGGAAACAGAAGTCAAGCAAAAAAGTCCACTGCCACCATCACAACTGACTGTTTCCTCTAAGTGCCACCTCCTGACTGGAGGCCAACTGACACAGCCCTTTACAACATCTGAGACAATAATGCAATAATGCCCCTGAGAAGGAGATAAGAACAAAACGTATGCCACTGTACATCTCAGACCAGTCCACAGACTGAGTCATTAGCGAGATTCTCCAGAGGGTCCTCCAGAGACGTTGATAACCAACTCCTCTTAGAATTCAACCCTTGTGCCTTCACATCATGGGATACCTTGCAGCTGCCCTTCAGTACCAGCCAGATTGTGGCAGCTAGATTCAGAAAAGCAGCAGGACCCACAGTGGTTGGGACCTCATTGACTACCACTCCCCGAAGGAGAAGCGCAACCCAGCAGGGAGCACCCTGAGCGTTAAAGTTTTTTTTTTAATAATCTCACAAAAAGCCACTCCAACAGTAGTAACCTTATCTAACTAAAAAACAACAAAACAAAATAAAAAATGAAGGAGCAGAATCTATCCTCACAGATGAGGAAGAACCAGTGAAAAACACAGCCGTCTCCAGAGCCTTAATGAGGCATCAGCCACAAAAGGACCTTCCAGATGCCAAGCAATGAAACCCATCCAGAATGACCTGTCACCAATGACAGAAATAAAATTCAGACTATGAGTGGCAAAAAACAATGAAGATGAAAGCACAAGATGAAAGCACAGATCACCCAGGCAACGAAAACAGTGCAGGAAATAAAAGCTGAGCTGGTCAATATAAGAAAGGTTCAATCTGAACTCCTAGAAATGAAGAATCATTTCCTGGAATTTTAAAGCACAATGACAAGCCTGAGCAGTAGAATCAACTAAGCAGAGGAAAGAATCTCTTGAGGCCCAAACCAGTCCTACAAAAACAAGAAGAAAAGCTCAAGAAAAATGAATAAAGCTTACTAGAGGTTTAGGATTATGTAAAGAGACAAAATCTGTGGCTTATTGCTATCCCTGAGACAGAACGGAAAACTGAGGATACCCTGGTATGAGCCTTTCAAGAAGTCATTCAAGAAATTTTCCCCTCTCTTGCTAGACAGGTGACCATACAAATGCAAGAGATCCAGAGAACTTGTGTGAGGTAGTACATGAGAAGACCATTCTCAAGACACATAATAGTCCATCTCCAAAGGTAAGCATGAAAGAAAAAATCCTAAGCCGGGCTCGGTGGCTCAGTCTGTAGTCCTGCGCCTTTGGGAGGCTGAGGTGAGTGAATTGCCTGAGACTGCGGGTTCAAGACCCGCTTGGGCAGTGAGACCTCATTTCTCCAATAAATCAATAAATCAGCCGGGCGTGGTAGCACATGCCTGTAATTCTGGCTACTCGGAAGGCTGAGGCGGAAGGATCGCCGGAGCCCAGCAGGTCGAGGCTGCGGTGGCCGGGAGCGGCCACTGCACTCCAGTCTGGGCGACAGAGTGGGACTCCAACTCAAAAAAAAAAAAGAAAGAAAGAAAAAATCCTAAAGACAGCCAAAGAGAAGGGTCAGACCACCAAGTGGGGAAGACCCATCAGAATTGTAGTAGACTTCTCAATGAAACCCTACAAGTCAGAGGGACAGGGGTTCCATTTCTAATATTCTTAAAGAAAAGCATTTCCTACCAAGAATTTCCTACCCCACCAAGCTAAGCATCACTAATGAAGGAGAATTGAAATCCTCCTCAGATATCTAACCCCAAAGAGAATGTGCCATCTCCAGACCAGTTCTTCAAGAGATGTTTAAGAAACTTCTAAGAACAGTCCTGGTTCCAAACCCCAGCTAATTCCATTTTTCTAGCCACTTGAGCCATTTAGGATGCCATGAGCCAGTGAATGTATCCAACACAGGACTGCTGCAGTTGGCAATTAAGAAACTCATGATACCGAGGCTATTATAACCAAGAGAACATTACAGTGCATATGCCAGGCCCCTGCCAACATCAAATAAGGAATAGTCCACCCAAACTAGAAGGAACCTGAAAAATAATTCTCACAATATGAAAAGCAGAGTTCTCCCACATCCCCAAAAGACCACACCAACTCTTAGCAATAAACCCTAACCACAATGAAATTTTTGAAATTCCAGACAAAATCCACAAGGTTGATTATGAAATTGATTGATGTACCTCAGAAGAAAATTGAAAACCAACAAAAACAAATTTAAAGAAAAACTATTCAGGACATAGATTAAAAATTCTCCAAAGAGATAGACACCTTTAAAAAAAAAAGCTGAAATTCTGGAAATGAAAGAATCATTTAGAGAAGAACAAAATGCAGTGGTAAGTTTTAACAGTAGAATATAACAAGCAGAAGAAACGATTTCAGAACTTGAAGACAATACTTTCAATTAACCTAATCAAACAACAATAAAGAAAAAAGAATCAAGAGAATGGAACAAAACCTCCAGGAAACGTGAGATCATGTAAAACATCCAAACCTAAGAATAACAGATGTTCCCAAGGAAGAAGAGAAAGTAGTAGGTTTAGAAAACCTATTTGAAGAAATAATGGTGGAGAACGTCCCTGGCCTTGCCAGAGAGCTAAATATCCAGATACAAGAAACCCAAAGAACCCTCAGTAGATTAATTGCAAAAAGATCATCCCCAAAGCATATAATCATCCGATTATACAAAGTTAATGAGACAAAGGAATCAAATAACTTACAAAGGAAAATCTATAAGACTAACTAACACCAGACATCTCAGAAGAAACCCTACATACAAACCAAAAGAGATCGGGGTCCCATCTTCTCTCTCTTCACACCGAACAGTCGACCAAAGATTTTGTATCCTGAAAAACTAAATTTTATAAATGAAGAGAAATGAAGACTTTCTCAGACAAGCAAACGCTGAGGGAATTTGTCACCACTAGACCAACTCTACAAGAAATACTCAAAGGTGTTCTAAATACTGAAATAAAAGGATGAAAGACAACAGTAGAAAAATGCTGAAAATCATAAAGCTCACAGGCCTTATGGAACACCAACACAATAGAATAAATAAATAAAGCAACCAGATAACAACTAGTATAATTAATGGAATGGTACGCTACATATCATTATTAACTCTAAATGTAAATGGCCTCAATGCCCCAATAAAAAGATATAGACTGGCAGAATGATTAAAAGAGAAAAAAAAACCCAAATATCTGCTTCCATCAATAGATACTTAACTCACAAAGACTCCTATAGACCCAAGATAAAGGGGTGGGGAAATATATTCCATACGAATGGAAACCAAAAATGAACAGGAGTAGCCATTCTCATCAGGTAAAACAGAATTTAAATTAACAACAGTAAAAAAAGACAAAGACAGTTATTATATAACGATAAATGGATCAATCCAACAAGAAGAAATAACATTTTAAAATATATATGTGCCTAACACCAGAGCACCCAGCCTTATGATATAAATTCTACTAGACTGAAAAAAAGGAGATAGACAGCAATACAATAATAGTGGGAGACTTCTACACCCCACTAACAGCAATAGAAAGATCATCAAAGCAGAAAGTCAACGAAGAAACAGTGGTGTTAAAGTGGACTCTGGAGCAAATGGAACTAAAAGTCATCTACAGAACATTCCATTCCAAAACTGCAGAATATACATTTTTCTAGTCAGCACATGGAAAATTCTCCAGGATAGACCATATGATAGGCCACAAATCAAGTTTCAATAAATTTTTTAAAAAATAGAAATTATATCAAGCACCTTCTCAAACCACAATGGAATAAAGCCCGAAATTAATTCCAAGAACTCACAAAACCAAACAAAAATATGGAAGTTAAACAATCTGCTCCTGAATGATACTTGGGTCAACAATTATATCAAAATTCCCCAAAACAAATGACAACAATGAAACAAGTTATCAAAACCTCTGGGACACAGCCAAAGCTATGCTCAGAGGAAAATTTATGGCACTTAAGGCTTACATTAATAAGACTGAAAAAATCACATATCAACAACCTAACATCACACCTCAAAGAACTAGAAAAATACAAACAAACCAAACCCACAGTTAGCAGAAGAAAATAAATCATAAAGATCAAAGCAGAACTAAATGAAGTTGAAATAAAAATACAAAGAATCAATGAAATAAAAATTTTGTTCTTTGAAAAGATAAACAAAGAGAGAAGATTCAAATTAGCTTAATCAGAAACGAAAATGGAGACATTACAGCTGATACAATGGAAATTCAAAAGATCATCCAAGACTATTATGAACATCTTTAGGCAAACAAACTAGATAACCTAGAAGAAAGGGATAAATTATTAGAAACATGCAACCCCACCTTGAATCAAGAAGAAATAGAAGCACTGAACAGACCAATAATGAGTAGCAAGATTGAAACTGTAATTAGAAATCTCCCAACAAAAAAAAGTCCAGGACTTGATAGACTCACAGCTTAATTCTACCAAACCTTCCCAGAAGAGCTGGCACCAATTTTACTGAAGCTATTCCACAAGACTTAAGAGGGGGGAATTCTCTCTAAACCATTCTATGAAAACACACACACACACACACACACACACACACACACACACACACACACACACACTACAGACCAATATCCCTTATGAACATAGATGTGAAAATCCTCAGCAGAATATTAGCAAACCAAATTCAACAACACATAAAAAAATACATCATGACCAAGTAGGTTTTAATCCAAAGATGCAAGGGTTGTTGGTTCAACATAATTAAGTCAATAAATGTGATCCATTACATAAACAAAATTAAAAACGAAAATCAATTGTAGTAGAAAAAGTATTTGATAAAATCCAGTATCCCTTTATGATAAAACCCTTCAGCAAAATAGGAATAGAGGGAATATTCCTCAAAATAATAAAAGCCATATGTAACACACAGCCAATGTCATCCTGAGTGGAGAAAAGTTGGGCACATTCCTCCTCAGAACTGGAACAAGGGAAGGATACCTACTTTTACCAGTCTTATTCAGCATATTACTGGAAGTTCTAGCCAGAGAATCAGACAAGAAAAAGAAAGAGTATCCAAATTGAAAACAAATCAAACTATCTTTCTATGCCTAAAGACTCCTCCAAAATACTCTTGGACTTGACAAATGAATTTAGTAAAATGTCGAGATACAAAATCAACACACACACATATCAGTAGCCCTGCTGTACACCAGTAGCAACCATGCTGAGAATCAAGTCAAGAACTCAATTCCATTTACAACAGCAGCCAAAAAACTAAAATATCTAGGAACATATTTAACCAAGGAGATGAAAGATCTCTATAGGGAGTACTACAAAACTCAGATGAAATAAATTGTAGAAGACACAAACAAATGAAGAAACTTCCCATGCTCATGGACTGAAAGAATCACCATTGCTAAAAATGACCATATTGCCCAAAGTAATCTACAGATTCAATGCAATCCCTATCAAACTACCTATGTCATTTTTCACAGAATTAGAAAAAAAATCCTAAAATTCATATGGAAACAAAAAAAAGAGTTAGAATAGCCAAAACAATCCTATTCAAAAAGAACAAAGCTGGAGTAATCACACTACCTGACTTCAAACAATACTACAAGGCTATAGTAACCAAGAGAGCATGATACTGGTACAAGAGCAGACACATAGACCAATGGTACAGAATGGAGATTCAAGAATAAATCCAAATACCTAAAACCAAATAATCTTTGACAAAGCAGACAAAAACATACACTGGGGAAAGGACACCCTATTCAACAAATGATGCTGGGAAACTTGGATAGCTACATGCAGAAAAATGAAACTTGATCCCTATCTCTCCCCATATACAAAAATTAACTCAAGATAGATTAAAGACTTAAATGTCAGATCTGAAACCATACACATCCTAGAAGAAATCCTAGGCAAAACACTTCTGAACATCGGCCTAGGCAAATAATTTATAGCTAAAACCCCAAAAGCAAATGCGATAAAAAACAAACTAAACAAGTAGGATTTAATTAAACTAAAAATCTTCTGCACAGCAAAAGAAATAATCAACAGAGCAAATAGGCAACCTACAGCATGAAAGACGATATTCACAAGCTATAAACGTGACAAAGAACTAATATCCAGAATCTACTAAGAACTCAAACAAATCAACAAGGAAACAAAACCAATGACCCCATTAAAAGTGGGCAAATAACAAGAACAGACATCTCTCAAAAGAGGATAAACAAATGGCCAACAAACATGAAAAAATGCTCAATATCACTCATCATCAGGGAACTGCAAATTAAAACCATAATGAGATACCACCTTATACCAGTTAGAATGGTCATTATTTTTTTAAAAAATTAGATGCTAGCACTGATGTGGAAAAAAGGGAATGCTTATACACTGTTGGTGGGAGAATAAATTAGTACAACTTCTATGGAAAGTGGTATTGAGATTTCTCAGACAACTAAAAGTATTTCTACCATTTGATCCAGCAATCTCACTACTAGGAATCTACTCAAAAGAACAGAGGTGATTATATGAAAAAGACACCCATACTCACATGTTCATTGCAGCACAATTTACAATTGCAAAGATGTGGAATCAACCTAAATGCCCATCAACCAATCAGTGGATAATGAAAATGTGGTATAAATACACTATAGTATACTATTCAGTTATCAAAAAGAATGAAACAATGTATTTTGCAGCAACTTGGATGGAATTCGAAAACATCATCCTAAGTGAACTAACTCAGGAACAGAAAACCAAATATCACATGTTCTCACTTATAAGAAGGAGCTAAACTATGGATACACGAAGACATAGAGAATGATATAATGAACAGTGCAGACTCAGAATAGGGAGGGAGGGAGAAGGTAGAGGGATGGAAAATCACCTATCAGGTACAATATGCACAGGTGGGGATGATAGGTACACTTAAAGCCCAGACCAAAAACTATTTGTACCACTCAAAGCTATTGAAATAAAATTTTAAAAATAAAAAAATAAAAACAGTTGTTGGTGTGACTGAGAAGAAGAGAGAATGCTTCTACACTGTTAGTGGGAATGTAAACTAGTTCAATCTTTGTGGAAATCAGTGTGGTGTTTTCTCAAAGAACTAAAAATTGAGCTACCATATGATTCAGCAATCCTGTTTCTGGGATTATACCCAGAAGTACATAAATTGCCTTACCAAAAAGACACCTGCACATGTGTATTTATTGCAGCAGTATTCACATTAGCAAAAACATTGAACCAAACCAGATGTTATCTAAAGTTGACTAGAATAAAAAAATGTGGTATGTATTCATGATAGAACATTATGCAGTCATAAAGAAAAGCAAAATTCTTTATAAAATCCAGTTCTCCTGCATTGAGTGCATACATGTTTAAAATGGATACTTTTTGGTAGTGGATTGAGCCTCTGATCATACCCTAGACAATTTACAGATTCAATGCAATACTCATCAAATTACCAACATCATGTTTCACATATCTGAAAATGACAATACAGAAACTCATATGGATACAAAAAAGAGCATCATTGCCAAAACAAAACTCAACAAAAGGAGTAAGGCAGAAAGTATCACTCTTCCAGACTTTGAACTTTATTACAAGGCTACAGTAATCAAGACGGCATGGTATTGATACAGAAATGAATACAGAGAACAATGGAATTAGACAGAGATTCCAGAAGCAAAAACACAGTCTCTCAACCAACTCATCTTCCACAAAGTCATCGATAACAATCATTGGGGAAAGGAGACCATATTTAGCAAATGGTGCTGGGAAAACTGGCTAGCCACAAGCAGAAGAATGAAACTGGACTTCTACCTATCATCATATACAAAAAGCAACTCAAAATGGATCAAAGACCTAAATGTAAGACCTAAAACTATAATAATTCTAGAAGAAAACATAGGGAACACCTTTCTGGACATTAGAGTGGGCAATGAATTCATGACCAAGTCCCCAAAAGCAAATGCTACAAAAGCTAAGATAGGCAGGTGGGATCTCATCAAACTGAAAAGCTTTGGCACAGCAAAAGAAACCATCAAGAGAGTAAAGAGACAACCCATGGAATGGGAAAAAATATTTGCAAGTTATGCATCTGACAAAGGCCTAACATCCAGGATCTGTAAGGGGCTTAAACGGAATGAAAGGAAAAAAACAAAAAACCCCATTAAAAAGTGGGCAAAGGACATGAACAGACACTTCTCAAAAGATGTCATATAAGCAGCTAACAGACACATGGAAAAAATGCTCAGTCTCACTAATCATTGGAGAAACGCAATTCAAAAACTACAATGAGATACCACCTAACTTCTGTAAGGGTGGCTATCATTAATAAGTCAACAAACAACAGGTGCTGGTGCAGCTGTGGAGAAAAAGGAATGTCTACACTGTTGGTGAGAATGTAAGCCAGTTCATCCTCTATGGAAAGCAGCGTGGTGATTTCTAAAACTAAAAATTGAACTTCCATACAATCCAGGAATCCCTCTCCTGGGAATATACCCAGAGGAACACATATCACTCTATCAAAACAAAACAAAACCTGCACATGCATGTTTGTTGCCACACTATTCACAATAGCAAGACCATGGAATCAACCCTGTTACCCACTGAAAGTGAATTGGATAAAGAAAATGTTGTAAATATACACGATGGAATATTATGCAGCCATAAAGAAGAACAAAATCATAGACTTCACAGCAACTTGGATGGAGTTGGAGACCATCATACTAAGTGAGCTATCACAGAAACAAAAAGACTGAATATTGTATGTTCTCACTCATAAGCAGGCCCTGGACACTAATCACTTTAGCATAAGGGTGGGATTGACAGTTGCTGGGCACTGCTAGGAGAAGGAGGGAGGAAGGAAGGGAGGGAGGGAGGAAAGAAGGAGGGAGGGAGGTATATGACAACCCAAAGGGTACCTGGTACACTACCAGGGGGAGTGAGGGCCATATAGAAGCCAAAACTTCACCTGTATGCAGCCTACTTATGTTCCAAATTCTCACTTGTACTCCACAACTTGAAAATAAATTTTAAAAATAAGAGGAGCAAAATCATGTCCTTTGCAGCAACATGGACACATCCAGAGACCATCATACTAAGTGAACTATCACAGAAACAAAACAACATACCACATATTCTGATCCATAAGTGAACCCTAATCACTGGTCATATGAGCAGAAATGTGGGAACAATAGATGCTGGACACTGCTAAAGGAAGGAGGTAGGGAGAAGGGAGAAGGGGCACACAACCACATACCGGGTACCAAGTCCACTATCAAGAAGAAAGGAGCTTAACTGTACCCCACAACTTCATAATAAAAAATAAATAAATAATTTTTAAAAAAAAGAAGAAAGGAGGTCTGCTAGAAGCCTGAACTTTACCTGCATGCAATTTACTTATGTAGTAAATACATATATGTACCCACAACTCTAAAGTAAAATAAAATAAAGTACACAAAATACTTTAAATCAACTCTCTTAAGTATAATCAAAGAAATAAAGAAAACATACAAATATAGAAAACCATGTGAACCATGTTTCAGAAAATAGACAATATGAATAAAAGGTTAAAATTATAAAAATTAATCAAATATAAATTCCCAGGTGAAAAAAATTTTAAATTTACAAAAATCACTAGAAGGATTTACAGTATATTTAAACAGGAGGAATAAAGAATAAATGAACTTGACAATAGGACAATTGAAATTATCCAGTCTGAGGAGCAGAAAGAAAAAAATGAAGAAAAACGAACATTAGAGACCTGTGAAAACCATCAAGGATTCCAACAATGCATAATAGTAGTCCCAGAAAAAAATAAGAGAGAATAAAATCAGAAAAAATACTTGCAGAAATAATAACCAAAACTTTCTATATATAATGAAAGGTATACATCTGCATGTTAAATAAGCCCAAGAACTCCAAGAAGAGCAACCTAACCCAAGGCAAGCACAGGGAAGGAAATAAAAATAGTACAGTGGGTAAAATTGAAAGATCAAAACCAAGACACATTATAACAAAAAGACAAAGATAATTCTAAATACAGCAAAAGAGAAGCAAGCCATCACATACAAGAGATCCTCAATAAGATTAACAGTTGATTTCTCATCAGAAACCACAGAGGCTAGAAAATGATGGCATATTCACACAGCTGAAAGTAAAAGATTGCCAACCAACAATTTTATATAAGGCAAAATTATTCTTCAAAAATGAGGGACAAATTAAGACATTTCTAGATAAACCAAATCTTAGAGAATTCATCACTAGTAAACCTATACTACAGGAAATACCATGGTGTCTTTCATGCCAAAATGGAAGGACACTAGACAGTAACTTGAATTCATATGATGAAATAAAAAACCCCAGTAAAGATAATTAACTAGGTAATTAAAAAGTCGGTATTACTATATTTTTGGTTACTGACTTCTCTTTTTTCTATATGATTAAAAAAAACCACTGCATAAAGCAATAGTTATACATCTAAATTGATGGGCTCAAATGTATAAAGATATAACTTGGGACAATAAAAATATGAAGAGGGAAAGACAGAACTAAGTAGGAGAAGTTCTTATAAACTATTTTAATTAAGTTGTTATTTATTTGAATTAGATTGTTGTAAATTAAGATGTTCATTGTAATCTTCAAGAAAAATTACTGAAATTATATAGTAAAATAAATGAAACTGGAATTGAATTGGTTGACTAGAAAATACCTATCTAACACAGAGAATACAATAATAGAGGAATTGAGGAACAAAAATAATGTAAGAAGAAAACAAATACTAAAAGGGCAGAGACAAGTTTTTCCTTCTCAGCAATTACATCATGTGTAATGAATTAAACTCTCCAATTAAATGACAGCCGTTGGGAGAATGGTTTTTTTTTTAAATGATGCAACTATATGGTAAATACAAGAGGTTAACTTGAGAACCAAAGACACTAATAGATTGAAAGTGAAAGAATGAAAAAAGGTACCATGAAAGCATGAAAATAAAGTAGAGCCAGAGTGGCTACATCAGATAAAATAGACTTTAAGACAAAAATTGTTACCAGACACAAAGAATGAGAACATATAATGCTACAGGGACAATTTATCAAGGAAGTATATATATATATATATATATATATATATATATATATATATATATATTTTTTTTTTTTTTTTTTTTTTTTTTTTGAGTTGTAGTCTCACTCCGTTGCCCAGACTGGAGTGCAGTGGCCGCTCCCAGCCACCACAGCCTTGCCTGCTGGGTGCTGGCGATCCTTCCGCCTCAGTCTTCCAAGTAGCCGGAACTACAGGCGTACGCTACCATGCTTGGCTAGTTTTTGTTTTGTTGTAGAGACGAGGTCTTGCCAAGTTGCCCGGGCGGGTCTTTAACCCACGGGCTCAGGCAATCCACTCGCAAGTCCTCCCAAAGTGCTGGGATTACAGGCTGAGTCACTGACCCTGGCCAGGAAGTATAATTATAAACATGTATGCACTTAACAATAGAGTCCCAAAATACGCAAACCAAAAATCTGACAAAATGGAAAGGAAAAATAGACAGTTCAAAACTAATAATTGGCAGCTTCAACACCCACTACCAATAATGGATAGAGCAAATAGACAAAATATAAATAAGAAAATAGAAGACTTGTCCAATACTATAAACAAACTGGACCTAAAAAGACTTTCCACCCAACAGAAACTTTCCACCCAACAGAAACAGAATACACATGGAACATTCTCCAGGATAGATCATATATTAAGTCATAAAACATATCTTTATAAGTTTTGAAGTATTTAGCTTATACAACTTATATTCATAGACACAATATAATAAAATTATAACTCAGTAACAGAAGGAAATCTGGACAATTCCTAAATATGTGGAAATTAAACAACATACTTTTAAACAAACAATGAATCAAATGAGAAATCACAAAAGAAATAAGAAATACTTTTTTTTTTTTTTGAGTTGCAGTCTCACTCTGTCGCCCAGACTGGAGTGCAGTGGCCG